>NC_061863.1:44542083-44820584 GCF_907164915.1 Impatiens glandulifera | reverse complement strand
TTATATAATTAATTTCTTACCGCCAAATGTATTTTCAAAATCTTTTAAAAACTAAATGTTTTAATTTTAAAGATGTCTGGCACACAAACCAAGGTTGAAACGCAACAAATCTCGAGCTTCCTCATGATAGTTCTTCCATATTGCCACGTGTTTCTCTTGACACGTGCTAAGATATGGACCGAGACATAGACCGAGGTACCCATACAATGATATTTCAAATTGATCGAGACCTAGCTCATTTGGAATTTTACCGACATTGTCCTTACCATAAACTTTCTCAACAGGGTCTAACCAAACCCAAGGCGGGTCTTTAGGAAAGCAATAGGAGATGAAATTTTCTCATTTTGACATTAGTAATCCCCGAGATTGAATAACCAAGGTTACGAGATTCTTTTATAATTATCACGTGGAAGACGATGACAAGATGGGTTATGCAGCCTATGATTTGAAGGGATAAGATGATGTTTGGTTCACAAATTACTCGATTGGAAGAGGGATAATATCGTGGACAGAATTTTGGAAACAATTTTGACAACGTTTCAAGAAAAAAGACATTGAGACACGGTCAAAGAATTCAGTCGAATTAGTCAAAAGGTGAACTAAAAGACGAAGTTCGGCGAGGTATGACGCCACAAACAGATGATTATTATACAAGTAGTTTCTTGGAAGGATTGAAGGTTGAAATTAGAGCTATAATTATTTTGTTACAACCCAACCCACCTCTTTAGATCAAGCTATTAAACTCGCAAAATTTTAAAAATAGAATTTAGAGGATTTAAACAAAAAGGCAAAACTTAATGTGAAAAATGATTCAATGGGGAACCATCTTGGGTTAATGGTTGTACAGAAGGAATCACACAAGAGAACAAATTGTCATTGATGAAGAGATGAAAGAAAAACTTGCTGCCTCTATAGAGTAAGACAAAAAAAATGTTTGGTCGAAACGTGAAAGAGATTTTTAAGAGGATGGAAATGTTGTGTCCCACGTCATGTGCCGGGCACATTTGATTTTATTTTCTTTAGTAGTGTTTTATTATTATTTTACCATGATAAGAAGACTATATAACCTTAAACTAGTTTCATGTTGATCTTTGTATTATAGTACTTTCTAATTTTTCTCTAATTAAAAGTTGATCTTGAGTCATTGATATTCTTTCCTTAACACTTATTGTCTATCTATTTTGATCTTTTATCTTCACTTCTCCCTCAATCTTGTCTATCTATAAGTTATATTCTTAATGGGTCACAACATTGTCTCTCAATGCACCGCAATGCCAAATAGTTGAAATTCGGCATGCTTGTTGATGTTGTAACTATTGTTTTTGTTTCACACATGTTCAATATGAAATCATCAAATTAGTAGCTGGAACAGACAATACTGTCGCCACAAGTGAAGCTCCATTAGTGAATGATATATATGAAGAAGTAAGTAACCTTCTTTATTTGCTTATAATTTGAAATATTTAAGTTGTCATACATAAATTATAGCTTATTGAACAAAGTCACCAAAGCTTTACTTCTTCTATGAGGCCAAATTTTTGAATACCTTGTTTCTGTACTCTGCAAGTGCCCATACTGGATATATGATTCTATAAGCAGCATAATGAAGCATACAGTTCTTATTGAACACTCCAGTAATTTCCTGCACCCATACCAATAAAGGCAATATTATCGCACTGCTTATTTCTACAACATTCAATATATCTCTTTACTTACCTGTTGAGGGAAGTCCCCATTTTCCATTTGAGAATTTGTCAACAACTTGGCTGCTCTGTGTAGAGGAGTTGGATCTCTCTTCGCCTTAAAATGCATAAATAAATCAATGGTATTCAACAGAAATTTAATTCCACTTCAGAATGAAATGCTACCTGGCCAGAGTGTATTAAACCCATCATAGCCCATGATGTATGAACCAAATTTGATCGGTTATCTTCCAGGGGTGTGTATTTCTTGTTCAGATTAACAAAATCACACATAAATACGCATCAACACAACAAACTACTTATTTTTGATAAGAAACTAACTTTTAGTGGAGAGGAAAGATAACTCTCGCCCCAGCCTCCATCTTCTCTTTGGTTATTTAATAGAAAATCAACTCCTTGGCGAACTGCTTTGCAATTCGAGTAACTCTTTCCAGCAGCCTTCAGTCCTCCAAGAGCAAACCAGGTTCCATATGTGAAGCAAACACCCCAATTCCCATACCTATTAGATAAAACTAACTTTCTTGTCAAATTTTAAACTCTTTTTTTTTCAGTTGAGATTTTAGATTATATACCATGAGCCATCTGACATTTGGATATCTTCAAGATATTGAACAGCTTTTACAATAAAACTTTCAATCTCCTTCCTGCGGTGTCCTGGGTAGAGTTTCTTGAACATCTCAAATGCTTGAATGGTTGATGATGTGCACTCCACATACTCATGCTCAATGACAATGTCAGCAAAAAATTCAGTTGGATTGAGAAGCTGAAAAATATTATAAAATGAATTAGTTAAATAAGTAACAGATAATGGATGAAGAACTAATTAACTACCTCTAGCCAAGCTTCTCCCTTTTGTGGCTCCCAAGCTGCTAGACCTCCATTTTTACTCTGTATTCAGAGATATGCATACCAATACCATTAGCCAAGACCTTTGGACAAAAGAGAAACTAAATGGGTGAGCTATTCAGATAATATTTAACCTGTAACGAGAGAATGACATTTACTGCATCATATAACCGCTCTGGTTCTAATTTTTCACCCACAATTTCAGGTGACAGCTGAGAAAGTAACAAACAACACTACCAACAAAAGAAACTCAAAAATGTAAGCATGTTTTATTTGAAAGATATATCAATGAATTAACTTGAACTAAACACACCTTAAGTCCTTCGGCTGTGCAATCTGATACTTGCCACCCATGATCTTGATCAGAAAATGTCCAAGAACCTTTAGAGATGTGCCGAAACATTTTTAGGAAGTCGCCTGAAGGGTTGTCTTTAACCTTCACAATTGAATAGCACTGATTAGATTATACTACAAACTAGTAAAAGCAAGAAACACGAAAAAGGCGATAAGGAAATAAACCTGAGATTTCTTAATGAAATCATGTCCTTTTCTTATAGTTTCTGATGCCTCATCAGTCATATTGCATGCTAATACTGCTTGGACTGCAAAACCAGTATCCCATTGTTGACTGCCAAAAGTCTGCAGTAAAAGTAAAATGCATCAAAATTTGTCTAATCCTAAATTCATCATATATTTCTATCTTTTACCTGCATCTTCATTCCATCTTCAGCCACCCACATGTAGTCGGGAATTCTCGCGAGATGCTTCTTAAAGTAATCACTATGAGGATCATCGACCCAACAAGCAAGCATACACAACACCTTCTCAACACCTCCAATGGTAATGTATCGGCTATTTTCATCTTCATAATGTATGTACTCCATCGTGGTCTTCAGTGCTTTCTCTCTTATCAATCTGTTTATAGGCCAACGAGTGAGAAGTGGCTCTGTAAATAAGTAAAGGCTATCCCAGAGCAGATCTTGTATTAGGGGATGTGGGTAGTACATATCTTCCTGCATTAATATTAAAACTATCTGTAAAATAAGGTATTTAAAGAAAATCTTAATTTACACAAAAAACAAACAAACCTTTGCACACAAGTGCCTGTACTTTTTCCATTTAATCTCATGGTAAGGCTGATTATGGAGCTCTTTTCTTAATTCAAGAACAAGATTTGTAATTGGTCCTACAAATCTCTTCCCATATAAATAAGACATTGGCATGTATACCATTCTGCAGTAGCACCACATTTTTGCTGCACACATCCAAAGAAGATACAATAGTAATGTCAGTAACAATTAGATGTCGAATCCATGAAATGTCCTGCAAACATGAAATTCCTACCTGGATGAATAGGCAAGTAAGGAGGTAAAATCCAGAACTCTGGTGGCATTGGGTTACATCCTGACCAATCGTACAAACCAAATATCTGTTCAATTCAAGAAGAATAATGATTAGAGCTTGTTTGATGTAGGGTTATTTGAAAGAAAAAATAAGTGTTTGATGAAAAAATGGATTATTTGGGTTAAATGACTCAAATACTCTTTATATAAAGTGTTGTAGAAAAAGTAAAGTAAGGGTTTTTGTAAATACATTAGCGTTGATGATTTGAAGGATGGTGAAATAAGGGGTTAGATAAATACCATGTTTAGTATAAATGTTTCTTAAATTTTTTATGCTTACAGATAACCATGTTTTTCCCCAAGAGGGAATGGCAAGCACACCACCATGTTCGTGAATCCATGTTCGAGCTCTCTTTACAGCATTGTTGTGGCCGCCAAACGGAGCTTCTCCTAAGATTCTCATGCAAATATAGCTAAGGACAGTGCAAAACATGACACTGTGGCCTTCAATATGAAGACCCCATCCTCCATCTTCATTCTATAAACAAATTCAACACTTGATCAATTAATGCCAACAACTACTAGCCAAGGTAATTTGTTCAGAGAACCTCGACCGGCATGATCAATTATAGAACTAGCTTAAAAGTGGTATGAGAATAAATGTACAAGGAAAAGGACAAAAGAAGCTACAGTTTTTACTTACTTGATGGTTATATATATACCTAAGAATCTCCCTCTTATGTTCAACTGAAAAAACAATGTCAAGGTGACCGGTAATGCAAAGACACATAACCTGTAAGATCAAGAAAAATAAGCAGTAAGGATACATGCAAATAGCTAGCAGGATAGTGATGAATTAAAATTGGAATAGAAAGGACAGTTGAAGATCGAACCAGAGGTGGCAAGAAGTATAGCGACCCAGCATTCTCTGCAGGCCAATGGCCATCTTGTGCTTGCATGGCAGACAAGAATTTCAATCCCTTTTTAAGGTAATGGTGGTGGTCTCATATGTAATATCCTCATTATCATCAATTTTAACTTGAGCAATGTCTTGTTTGAAATTATTCTCCTTCAGAAGCTGCATATTATATATGACAAGCAAAAGAAGAAATGTGTTTACTAGTACTAACTTCATTTCATTCTTCTCATTAATGTTTTGTTTTCCCATATTTTAACATTCACATCAAACGTATATATGAGTATCATATGATGAAGGAAAACATCAAATTGAAAGAATGAACAAATGAGAAAGAGAGAAAGTGACCTGGAGGCGTAGGAGAACGTCACCACTGGGCTTGACTCTAGAGCGGTTAGCGGTGAAGTGTTGTCGAGCTCTCTCGACCTCGGCGCGTTCTTCAGGCGTTCCATAATTAGGATCAAACTCCCATATTTGTCTTCCAACATAACTGTTTGTGCTGTACAAATATGGATTATTACCTCCCTCTGCTACCTTCAGTCTCCACATAATTCTCTTATCTCTTTCTCTGTGTATGAACAAGCTGAGAAGTTGTTGGTATATTAATTTGAGATTTACAATGAAATAGCAGATAGATCATTTATAGTTTTGATATTCTAAGAAATTAGATGCCACGTTCATTGCTTGCATGCAGATACTGCAGGCTGTCCATTTGCATGTAGCTAGCTTATATATGCAAGTTATTGACTTTTCATGTTGGAATTGGATTTAAGTATAGGTTAGTGGTTTTCTATTAGATCATCATTCATAAAATAATATTAAACATGAAAAGTCAAAGTTATTGACTTTTCATGTTTGAATTGGATTTTAGTATAGGTTAGTGGTTTTCTATTAGATCATCATTCATTAAATAATATTAATAATAATCTAAACAATATATATTAATATATCATGCATTTGTTTTTCAGTGAAAACTGAGATTTTATTTATGAAGAGAGGTAATCACAATAAAATTGCTCTTAATTGATAAAAAGAACTTTCAACTATTTAGAAGGAACTCAACTCCTTAAACTCTGATACACCATAGATTATGTCCTTGTATCAAACTATTCCTTACAAATTGTTGTCGAGTATAATGATGGAAATATTATGATGCTAATCCAACTCTCGATCCATTTCATTTGCATGATTATTTATATATAAAGATAATCTATCATAAATCCCCTATAAAGTCTTCTCAATAGGGTGAAATTCAGCTCCCCCTCACATTTCTCATTCTCCACTTGGTTAGTTTAGTTATATTTCCTAGAAGATAGATATTATAAGGTAAGCTGCATTTTGTACAAGACTATTTAAGCCTAACACTTTATAGAGATATGGTACTCATATGAAAGATCTCTTAGAAAAGTAAATGAATTCGCCAAGAATTCCAAGAACAATAAGTAAAACTGATATGTATTATATTGATTGATAATGATCAAAAGTTTACAAAAAAAAATAAGTGATATACGCATCGGCAAAGTTTGATATATAAACATCACTTTAGCCTTTAAACTATTTTATAATATTTAAAATCATCATCTAACTTACATAATGAAATAACTAATTCTAAAATAAAATATAATTGTCTGCAAAATAGATAAGTATCATTACAATATAAAACTTGATAATGATATTTATCTCAATATTCCTCCCTCAAGATATGAACATCTTGCAGAAGTAGTTAAGTCCCCAAAATCTCAAATTGTGGGAAATCAAGTGCTTTTGTAAAAATATCAGCTATATGTCTTTTTGTATTTATATATATATATATATATAATATATATATATAATATATATATATATATATATATATATTGATTTCTAACTACATGACAGTCAATATCTAAATGTTTTGTTCTTTCATGAAAAACAGGGTTTTTTGAAATATGTATAGCAACTTGGTTATCACATTATAATGAAATAGGTAATGAAATTTCATATTTCAAATATTTCAGACTGTAAGATATTCATTGTAATTCACAAACAGTTATAACTAAACTAAGGGTGTTCAATATTTGGTTTGAACCGAATATCCGACCGAATTCGAATTTACCGAATTCGAATTTCATTTTCGGTTTTCGAATCGAATTTCAAACCAATTCGAATTCAAATACGGTTTTCGAATTAGTTTTCGAGTTTGGGTGTCAACTCGAAAACCAAACCGAAAACCGAATTAATTTTTTATTATTTATTCTTCTAAACTTAGTTTAAGGAAAAATTCAAAATAATCAAATTAGAATATTTTGAATTTAAGATTTAATAATAAAAGAAAAAAGAAACAAAAACACTAGTGGTCTAGTGGTAGAATAGTACCTACCTTGCCAAGGTACAGACTTGGGATCAATTCTCTGGCTAGTGCAATTTATTTTGAGTTATGTTAGTTCCAAAAAATGAATTCGGTTTAATTAAAATTTATTCGAATTCATTTATTGAATTGGCTAAAAAAAATAAAAAATCGAATAAACCGAACCGAGGAACACCCTTAAGCTAAACTTCTATATATTTTTTTTAGAACGCTGGGTTCCGCTGCTCCTATGGAGTGCGACTAATCCCCGCGGGTTAAGCACATAGTCCACAAACACACTTAACCAATTAACTAGGCGCAGAATTTGCCGCCTGACAGGCTAGAACCCGTGACCTCTGGGAGACCTGAGGGATATTCACTTCTTGTTGTCGCTAGGCTAGAAGAGAGGATAACTTCTATATTTTTATTCAGCAGAAGATCTAGAGATTGTTGTTTGTTTCTTAGTTTTCCATGATATAATAAAATTACCAAGATAAATACAAAAACATGTAATAGATCTTCTAGTTTCTATACAAGAAGCCCAATTTGAATCTGAAAATGCTTCAAGATATATCTTGCTTTGAAAAGGATAAAAAATTCTCATTGAAATTGTTTCTTTTAGATATCTTATCAAGTAAAGGCCAGAATTTCAATGACACACAAGTGGTTTATGCATATATTGAGAAAAGTTGTTATACTACATATGAAATATCTGGACGTGTGTAGTTTAAATACAAAAAACTTACCAATTATTCTTCGATATTGAGATGGACCTTCTAAAGGAGTTTGAGATTCATTCTTAAATTTTGTACCCTTTATCATTGGCATTTTAGCAAGTTTGCATCCCATAATTCTTGTATCATCTATTAAATCAAGAATGTATTTCCTTTGATTTATATATATACAATTTTTGTCTTGGCTGATTTCTAGTCCAAGATTTTTTTCTTGCATTTTCTAAATCCTTAAGTGGAAATTTAGAATCAATAAATTTCATTACGTT
This sequence comes from Impatiens glandulifera, assembly GCF_907164915.1. NCBI lineage: Eukaryota > Viridiplantae > Streptophyta > Magnoliopsida > Ericales > Balsaminaceae > Impatiens > Impatiens glandulifera. Next base: position 44,812,450 of record NC_061863.1, on the reverse strand, counting down.
TTATATCTCTTCAAGATTATCTCCTAAAATTAAGATATCATCAACATATATTAATAGACCTGTTACACTATAATCATTTCGTTTGAAATACAAACAATGATCGTGTTCAGATCTATTGAAACCATATTCAATAAGAAATATAGATAATTCGATATACCATTGTCAAGAAGCTTGTTTTAAACCATAAAGGTTTTTTCTCAATTTGCAAACTTTGTTTTTCATGTTTTAGATTTGGTATAAACTCGGTGGCAGTTTCATATAGATGTTTTTTCCTCAAGATTTCCATGAAGGAACACATTATTTACATCTATATGGTGTAAATTCCATTTTTCAGATGTTGTTAAAACAATAAATAAATTGACAATAACACTTTTGGCTACAAGTGCAAAATAATGATGAAAATCTATTCCATCTTTCTGATTGTATCATTTTGCAACTAGTCGCGCATTGCATTTGTTTAAAGTACCACAAATATTTAATTTTGTTTTGCATACCCATTTACAACCAATTGCCTTTTTATCATTTGGTAAATCAGTTATTTCCTAAGTTTGATTTAAATTCAAAGCATCTAATTCATTATTCATTGCTTTGATCCACTTTGGATCTTTAGATGCATTGTTGTAGTTTGAATGAATTTTGTGAAGATCAATGTTTGATAAAAAAAAATTGTGCATTCTTCATCTATGTTAGAGATGTGAAAAGAGAAATTTTTAGGAGTATATTTCCTTTGTTGTTTGTTTTCTGTTTCAACTTGGTTTGTAACATAATTTTGCATCCAAGTTGGAGCAGATCTGATCCTAGAACCTCTTTTACAAATATTTTATAAATCAATATCATCCATACTATTGTCATTTGGAAGTGTATTTGTTCCAATAGAGTTGGGTTTGACTTTGTTATTATCAATGTATATGAATTTAGAGTTTTCTAAATTGAACACATCACAAGTAGATTTATCAATTGTTTGTGATGTTTCTTCATTAGAAATATTATTGTGATTAGAAGATAAGGTAATGTGATCATAAATTGTGTATTGATTTGTGACTTCTTTAAAAGGAAATATCTCTTCATAGAAAACAACATCTCTAATTTTTAACTATTTCATCTAAATCAAAGTTATATAAAAGATAACCCTTTTTGTTTGAAGGATATCCGATGAAAACACACTTAATCTCCCTATTTTCAAACTTTGATTTGTTTGGACATGTATTAGTCATATAGCATAGACATCCAAAAAAATTCAACATGGTGTAACCAATTTCAGTTTCATGTAACACATAAAAATGTATTTTTCAATTCAATGTTGATGCGGTCATTCTATTTATCAAATAAGTAGCTGTTAAAAGTGAAAATGGCCAAAACTTTATAGGCAAACAGAAATAACTCATTAATGATCTAGCTACTTCAAGAAGATGTATATATTTTCGCTCTACAACACTGTTTTGTTGAGGTGTATAAACACATGTTGTTTGATGAATTGTTCCCATTTGCTCAAAGAATGTTTTGCATTTCAAATTTACAAACTCAGTTTCATTATCAGTTCTAACTTTCTGAATAATTTTGTTGTGCTGATCTTATACTAGAAAAAAAGAAATTTTGAATTTTGTTTAAAACAATAATTTTATCAATTGGAAGAAAAATCCAAGTGTATCTTGAATAATCATCAACAATAGTTAACATATGGTATTTTTGTGACAGATTCATTTTTGTGGGAACCCCAAAGATCTATATGAATTAAATCAAAAATATCTTTTGTCATTGTTGTGCTAGTAGGGAAAGGTAAGCGATGAGATTTTGAAAGTAAAATGTCTCACAACGAGGAACTTTATTTGCAGAAGTTTAACAAATAAAATTGAGTACTTTATTTAAAGGATGCCTACATCATAAGTGTTTTTGGGAAAAAAACCTAACAGAAACAAAAGAAGAAAACAAACGAAAGAACACACTAACAGAATTTGATAACGGAGTTCGGCCAGAATTTGAGGGGAGAGTTTCTTTTATACACTAAGAAACTTATCTAGCTCCCATCATCTTCCGATGTGGGATTCTATTCTAATTGTGAATATACTTTCTTTTATGTACTAAGAAACTTCTTTCACTCTCACCATCTTCCGATGTGGGATTCTAATTATGCCAAAAACAACAAATCTCCACCTTGACACAATATCCAAATACAAATCTTCATTATTAAAAACTAGTTCTTAAGTGCTTCCAATTGGTTCTCTTCAGCGCCGACTCAAACGCGGAATATGTTTACCAAATCTAAACAATGTTTAAATTTGTATTTTTCTATTTCTTTCATCTCGAACTCTTTACTCAATTAAGCCTTCAATTTGTCAATTTCATATTGGCTCTTTGATGCTATCAACATATCATCAACGTATAAGAGTAGATAAATGTAAGACTCATCTTGCAATTTGCACAAATACACACATGAATTGAATATGCTTCATGTATACTCGTGCTCCATCATAAACTTGTCAAGTCATGTGTATCATTGTCTTGACGATTGTTTCAACCCGCACAATGATTTTTCAAATTGCAAACCCAATTTTCTTTATCAACAACTTTGAATTCATCTTGGGTATAAATGTAGATTTCCTCGTTCAAATGACCGTGTATGTCCGCGGTCTTCACATATAGTTGAGCTAGCTCCAAATTCATAGGCGCTACCAAGGCCAACAAAATTCTAATGAAAGAGTGTTTTAACAACAGAAGAAAGTACCTCATTATATTCAACTCTTTCCTTCTGAGCATAGTCTTTAGCTACCAATTTTTCCTTGTAGCGAACATCAAATTTTTCGGGAAATCTTTTTTTCTTAGCAAAGATCAATTTACAACCAATAGCCTTCTTCCCTTTTAGTAGATGCGTCAACTTGCATGTCTCATTCTTATGAAGAGACTGTATCTCATCTTCCATAACAACTTTCATGTTTCAATTTTTAGTACTTCGACTGACATTTGAAAAAAGTGGATGGAACATCATTTACAACTAGAAATGCATAGGCCGTCATGTCAACAAACCGTCATGGTTTTTTAATAACTTGTCTTAGTCTGTTCACCGCAATTAATTCATGTTGTTGTGAAGGTTATTAGGACGGAACCTCTTCCTCATTTGACTCTTCGTTTTTCGTTAGAGAGTCATTTATAGTTTGGCTTATCTTTATCTGCTCAAACTCTACATGTTGCGGAGTACAATCAATTTTGTTTAGTGTTACCTTATTCAACATTGAATAATCGTCAAAAGTAACATCTCTACTGATAATGGTTTTCTTTGCATCCAAACACCAAAAGCAATATCCTTTAACTCAAGTAGTAAGTCCCATAAAGAAAGTCTTCTTTCCTTGTGAATCTAACTTTGATTCAACTATATAGTAATATATAGTAGAACCAAAAATATGCAAAGAATCATAATCAGTTGCACGTTTTACAGACCATACCTCTAATGGAGTCTTGCCACCAAGTGCAAATGATGGTAGGCGATTTACCAAATGTTGAGTGTATGCCACAGCTTCTACCCAAAATTTCATATCTAACCCAGCATTAGACAACATATATCGAACTTTCTTCACTAGTGTTTTATTCATACGTTCCGATACTCCATTATATTGTGGTGTTTTTCTGACTGTGAAGTGTCGAATAATGTCACACTCTTGGCATAACTTATGGAATTGATCATTCTTGTATTCTCCACCGTTATCTGACCGAAGAATTTTGATTTTTCTTCCCGTCTCATCTTCAACTTGAATTTTCCATTTAAAAAAACATCTCAAACACTTCACTTTTATTCTTCATAATAAACACTCATACTCTTCTTGAAAAATCATCAACAAAAGTAACAAAATAATGTCTACCTCTAAGAGATGGTGTCTTGGCAGGTCCCTAAACATCTGAATGCACATAGTCCAAAATACCTTTGGTGTTATGGATAATAGTTCCAAATTTTACTCGCCTTTGTTTTCCTAGAACACAATTTTCATAAAAATCTAATTTACAAACTTTTGTATTTTCAGCAATCCTTACTTGACAAGATTTTGCGTAGATTTCTCACTAGCATGTCCTAATCGTATATGTCATAACTTTGTTGCCTCTAATTCCTTACTACTCTCGGAATTTGATACACCTATTAGTCCCCTTAGCTGTACTACCTTGATAGTAATACAAATTATTATTTTTCCTGATAGCTTTTAACATCACTAGCGTTCCAGATATTACAATAAGAATTCCATTTTCCATTTTCACATGTAGACCTTTTGACTCCAAGACCCCAAAGATTCGGTATCGAACATATCTAATAATTTTGGTGGATCCATCATCATTTCTCAGCTTTATTGAACCTATCCTTTTTATTTTACATGTATTAGCATCTCTCATTTAAACAACTCCACCATCTAGTTCCTTAAAGTCAAAGAACTACTTTTGAACTAGTGTCATATGATAAGTACAGGCTGAGTCCAATATTCACGCGTCAGGATGTGGTGTTGTGTGTGACATCGATAAAGAATATTCTGAATCTGCATCACTTTTATTTCCTACAACATTTGCATCTTCAGAATATTTATTTTTCTTCTTCAAATTTGGGCAGTTAATCTTCCAATGTCCTTTCTCACGGCAGAAAGCACATTCATCTTTGGTAACTCTACTTTCAGATCTTCCTCCTTTCCTTTTTGATTTGCTTTGCAGATGGCCCCTAACCATCAATGCTTCATCTGTTGTACCTATTTTGTTTTTTGTCCTCCTTTCTCAATTCATGACTATATAAAACAGAACTTATAGCATCAAAAGAAACATTTCCCTTCCTATGAAGTAACGTTGTTTCTAAGTATTCAAATTCATCAGGAATGAACGATAGTAACATCAAAGCCAAATCTTCATCCTCAAACTTAATATCAATGTTTAACAGATCTGCTACTAATTGATTAAACTCAGTAATATGTTCATTCATAGTAGTACTTGATTGGTAATTAAACCGGAATAGTTACTTCTTCATAAGGAGCTTATTCTGACCACTCTTCTTTAGAAATTTGTCCTCCAATGCTTTCCACAGTTTCTGTACAGAAGTTTCGTTCTTCACAGCATACTTCTACTCTCTAGACAGGCACGGTCGAATTGTTCTGCACGCCAACCGATTCATGTTACTCCATTTTTTTCTTCTATACCATTTGGTTTTCCAACCTCAATAGAAACATTTAGACCCTGTTGAAAAAGACAATCTAGAACCTCGCGTTGCCAAATGTCGAAATGTCTAGTTCCATCAAAGATTTCCACCGCAAAATTCAAATTTGACATCAGTGTCGTCATTCAGGATGACGAAGGAGTTGATGCCCCTTTTGAAGACTCCACCATACCAAGAGAGAACCTGGCTCTGATACCACTTGTTGGGAAAAACCCTAACATAAATAAAAGAAGAAAACAAACGAAAGAACATACTAACAGAATTTGATAACAGAGTTCGACCAAAATGTTTCCTACGTCTCTGAGCACTAAAATATCAATTAATAAGAAGAAGAGATACAAGTATTGGGTGCAATAAGCCAAAGAGGGGAGAGTTTCTTTTAAGCACTAAGAAACTTCCCCAGCTCTCATCATCTTCCGATGTGGGATTCAATTCTAATTGTGAATATAGTTTCTTTTATATACTAAGAAATTTCTTTCACTCTCATCATCTTCCGAGGTGGAATTCTAATTGTGCCAAAAACAACAAATGTATCATGTAAAAATCATTAATAGAAAAGGAATTAAGAGTGCTAAAAACTATTTCTTTTACATCAAATTCATTTGCAAAAGAACAAAAAAAAGATTCTCAATCATTTTTTTAAGTTCAAATGATATGTTCTAATTAAGGTCCTACATCACACAATTATTTTCAGAAAGAATAAAATCATTTTCTCTTCTCTAATCAGTTTAACAAGAGATAATAAATTGTATTTAAAATTAGGTGAATATAATACATCATTTAAAGTAATTTGTCACTTAATATCAAATTACCAATTTTATTTATAATCTTATTTGAACCATCTGCTAGATAAAAAAAAATTCTTTTTCAGTTTGTATAATTTTAGTTAGAAGGTTCCTATTATTACATATATGACTACTTGCTCCTGAATCAATTAGCCAAACATGCTTTTTGTTTTTCAGATCATTTAAACTCATATTTAATTCATAAATAGTTGATATGAAAAATTTTGAGTTTGAAGACTTACCTGCATCGAAGTCAAGATCAATGCAGCTTTCTTTTCCTTTAGATGTACTTGATGTTTTATCATTTCCTTCCTTGACAGTCTTCATAAAATTCTGAATTTCCTTGTATTGAGACTTTGAGATCTGCACTAATTCATTTTCTTCATCAAAATGTGTTGCATTAGCTTTATATGCATCTGTCTTCTTCCTTCTCTTGTTTGTCCATCATTCAGGGTAGCCCATAATCTTGTAGCATCCTTACTTAAGATGACCATTCATGTTACAGTGTGTACACATTTGCATTTTATTTCATTGTCTCATACCTTCAGTTCTATTTCTTCTAGAATTATTGTAAGAATTTTCTTTCACAAACATGGTTGAAGTATATGTGTCTTGTTCCATATTGATGTTTCTTTTCTTCTCAACATTAAGAAACATTGTAAATGTCGTTTTGATTCCATGGCCAGTATTGAATCTATAAAATTCTCATCAGAATCATTTAACCCCATAAGGAAAAGGAGCAGATTGCTATCAACCTTTTTTATCACTTCTTTTTTCTAGTTTACGATCTACACAATCTTGTTGACTCCTATCACATGTACATCTTCAGTGTGGTTGTAAATGTAATTGCTCGTCCTAGAAAAATATAAGATCTGACCAGTTTAGTTGTACATATGTCTTTCTTTAACTTGTATTGAGTTGGCCAGTTATTTGTCTCATACCTAGACTTGATTTCATCACATAACTCCTTTGATGTGGTTGCACTTTGGAAATGGATTATTGCTTTCTTTTCCATTGTATGCAAGATCTAAGATCTGACCATGACATCAATCATCTTCCAAAGTATTGCATCTTGTGGATCTTAAAGTTTAGTGCAAGACCCATCAACGAAGCCCATCTTCATATTTATCGTCAATGATAGTTCAACAATTGTGCTCCATTCAAAATATTTCGCTCTAGTTAGTACTGTAGAAGTTAGTGTTTTACCTGGAATCTCTCCACTATGTATATAGAGTGGATATGTACAATGTCTCTTCTTGGTTATCATTCTTGATGAATCCGGAGAAGAATGATTCAAAGAAGCTTCTCCGTGATTAGGGTTTTCAAGAAAGTTTTCCTCAAATTATGTAAGATTACCTTGATATGTGCATTTGTCCTCATCTTCTTTGTCTTTAATTTGATCATCTCCTTCAAGAGTGCTCTGATACCATATAGAGATCTAGTACCCTCATATGAAAGATCTCTTAGAAAAGTAAATGAAATCACCAAGAACTCCAAGAATAATAAGTGAAACTTATATGTGTATTATTATTGCTTGATAATTATCAAAGAGATTACAAAATAAGTGATATACCTGATAGGCAAAGTTTGATATACAAATATCACTTTAGCCCTTAAACTATTTCATAATATTTAAAATCATCATCTAACTTACATAATGAAATAACTAATTTTAAAATAAATATAATTGTATGTAACCCCCACGGTCTATGTCACATTTCATAGCTTAGCATGTGTCAAGAGACACGTGGCAATATGAAGGGACTACCGTAGGGAGGCTCGAGATTCGATGCATTTCAACCTTGGTTTACGTGTTAGACAACTTTTAAAATGAAACATTTAGTTTTTATTAGATTTTGAAAATATGTGGAGCGGTAAGAAATTAATTATGTAAAAATAATTAATCATTTGTTCAAATTTTAAATAATCTAGGAGGCTAAATAACAATTTAACCTTAACCCGATTTAAATTAATTAAAAATAATCAATTTAAAGATTATTTATTTGAAAATCAGAGTCGCCAAGAGATTTTATGAAAATCAATAAAATTATACGTGTACAAACATATTTATACTAGAGTTTTTGAAAAAAGGTGGTTCATTGTTTGTTTACGCTCGGGAAAGGGCTTTCGGGCTATGTCCTTCGCGCTCGCCTAAGAACGGTTTTCAAAAATTATTCTAAACTAAACAAAGTTTGGCTTTTATAAATCCAATTATAATATTCCTTATCTTTAATTAGTAGTTCAAGGGTCTTAGGTAAGGATGGGTTTTAAATAATTCTACAAAAATATTTAAAAAGGGTGTGTACTTGTTGAGTTGATGTTCAGATTTAACAAAACTTGAAAATATCAAAGGAGAATGTTAGAATTTAAAAATAAATTCCAAACGCGTCCTTATCCAAAATATTAGTTTAGAAAATATCCCAAAAATATAAAAAAAATATCATTTTTTATCTTTTGGGATTATTTGAAAATGGGTTTGGGTTCCAAAATTACAAAAATAATTTTGGGTTTTGAAAAGGGGAACCAAATAGGCCTTGGACCAGAGCCCTAGGGTTTAGGTTTGGTTTGGCCGATATAGGCTTAGTCGGGTTCGGTCAAGACTGGGGTGGTCCGGACCATGGCTTGGTTGCATGGGTCAAGGGACTAGAGAGCTCAGCCTTGGGCTCGGGAGGTTTGGTCCCAAACTCAGGTGGCTCGGTTAAAGACCGGGGAGGCTCGGTCCTGGGTCAAGTTTATCGATCTAGATTTTTGGTCCTAGGGTTATCTAGTTATCGGTCTTAGGTCTAGGGTTAGGGTTAGGTTTTCCGGTCCTAGTCTAAGTGAGGCTCGGTCCTAATAATCGGTTCTAGGCTAAAAGCTCTCGGTCCTAGGTCAAGGTAAGGCTCGGTCTTAGGTTAGAAATATCGGTCCTAGGCTAAGGGGAGGACTCGATCCTAAGTTAAAGACTTAGTTGGCCTCCACGGTCCTAGGCTAAAACTATCGGTCGGGCTCCACGGTCCTAGGCTAAAACCATCGGTCGCGGGGCTTGGTCCTTCCTCAAGAACACTAATCTTAGTCATCGGTACTAGCTGAAGAACACCAGTCTTGGGTCAGAAAACTTGATCATGGGATTCTCGGTCCTGGGTGTATTATCTCGGTCTTGGGTTTGTTTTCTCGGTCCTGCCTGATAAATAGGACCGAGGATCACGAGTCCTAGGCTAAAACCTTAGGACCGAGTATTCTTATTTTGGTCTAAAAATTTAGAAGTCTATAACTTTTGATTGGGATCATGAAATCATGATTTGTAAGCTATAGTAAGTTCATATGATCATTAAGAACAAAAACTCTAACATAAATCACAATTTTGATGGGATTGCTGAAGAAATAATCCAGGAAAAACATGAATGTGGCAAAGGTAAGGAGCCAATCGCTGTTAAAAATTCTGAAGAAAATGTTGCAGGAAAACAGGGGAAGAAAAAAGGAATTTGGAAGGTTGGTTATAATGAAAGAGCCAACTTGTTTGGTCTTAAAAACCAGATTACCAAACTCTTAATGCATGTTAAGAATGGAGAAATCACAATTAGTAAAGAGAAAGTTCAGCAAATAACAGTCCAACTCAATATTCATTATCTACAAGACTAGAATTTACTGAAGAAAACAGAATATGAGGAGATAGTTAAATGGTCAGTTGGTGCAATGAAGGAGTTGATGAAGGCTCCAAAAACCAAGTCTTAAACTATCAGGAGTAATTCAACATGGAAAATCAGCGAGGTATGGAAGAATAAAGCATAAAAGAAATCTAAAGATCATGCCTACAAAGGAAAAATCTTCTTGGGGGATATCCAAATAAAGATAGAGGTACTCAACTCTCCTTTTGAATTTAAATTGTCTTCTAAAGTAAAAGAGAAATGTATTACAGACTGGGAGTTTGTGGTGGTTAAAAACTTCATTGGGAAAAATAGAGTATCATTCCCAACTACCAAAGATGCTTTAATTAAACAGTGGGGAGAAAAGAGGCTTGAAAAAGTTTCTACAAACATACATGACCTCTATTTCATGTGTTCAAAAATGGCTCAAATTTGAAAGAAATCTTGGAGAATGGGCATACTTACATAGGATCAAATTGAATGAAGCTGGAAAAGTGGTCAGAATAGATGAATCTACAGAGAAGACCAAAGGAAACTGCCCAGATTTGGTTCAAGCTCTAAAACATTATAGCCCACATGTACAATGTTGAAGCGATTAGTCACTTTGCATGTACAATTGGGAAACCATTATATATGGACCCAATAATTGAAGGAGGAGAGCACTGTCCTTTGCTAGAATTAGCATTGAACTACATCATAGGAGTGTCCTGCCAATGAAAATGGCAGTTGTTGACAGAAAAGGAAAACACAATGTCATGGAGATCTCTTATGAATGGAAAACCAAAAAGGTGTGCTTACTGTAACACTTTTCTGCACAATAAATGTGATAAAGCAAGAAGAATAGCAGAAAAGTCAAGAAACAGAAAAGAAAAGAAGGAAACAGGGGAGGCTAAAGAACATGACATTTGTTGATAGAAAGGGAAAGTGCACAATCATAGAAATCTCATATGAATGGAGGTCAAACATGTGTGCCATCTACAATATTTTCTAAAATGCTAGTACTAAATGTGCAAAAGCAATTGAGGAAGTGAAGAAAGTTCTGAAAGCCCAGGAAGCAGAAAAGATGGAAAATGAAATGGAAGAATTAAGAATGAAAAAGCATATTGTAGAAGTCAAGAACAGTGATAAAAAAGACAAAATAAGGAAAATGCAGAGGAAGAAAGCAAGAAGGATTATGAGAAAAAGGAAAGCAGGGAAAGAAAGAGAGTAAAGGGAATTAAGGTGAAGAGGAAAAAATAATTTCTATAATGCAAAGGATTATGCCTAAAATGAAAGATGAACCTCAAGTTGTTATTGAGGAAACTCAAGATGAAAACACCCAGAGTTTTAAAGTTGAAACAGAGAATTTTAGAGCAAATAAAGAAGATTCCAAAACCGATGTGTAGTCTGAAGCTGAAGCTGGAGATAAGAAAGACAATAATACAGAAATTCAAGTTGAAGATAACAAAGTTAAAGCTCTCTGAAATTCTCAAAAATAATTATTTTTATCAAATCAGAACGGACTCATACAAAGAGAGAATTCAAAATGAGAAACAACAATACTCATCATCCTCTTCAATACAATCTCCTTTTATCGTTAGAGGAAGAGGAAGGGGAAGAAGGCTTCTCAATGAAGATAGATGGCATGAGAAAATCCCAGGCTGGGATGATTAGGTTTGAATGTAGTATTTTCTGTTTGTAATCTCTGTTTTTTAGAATGTATGAATACTACTAATTAGTTTTTTTAGGGTCTTTTAATTGTCATCCTTAATCATAGCTAGTGTTTGTCTAGCTTTGATTTCTAACTCTCCCACTTTTGGGATTTTAATAAAATGGTTTTAACCGTTTTTCCAAAAAAAAAAATCCAGATTAAAACTCAAGAACACAGAATTTAAAAATTCTAGTTTTTAATCTTAAATTTACAAATTTCAGTTTGATCAAACATGATCAAAACGTGATTACAGTTGTTTGAGAATCATTTCAACATGTTAACAAACATGTATCGAAACTATCTAGATCAAAAAATCCAGATTTAAACCAAGAACACAAAAAAAAAATTAAAAAACAGTTTTCAAACTTTGATTTTCAAAATCTTTGATTCATGTTGATTTGATCGATTCTCTTTCATCAGAAAGTTCATACATGATATATATAATGATTTGATCGATTCTCTTTAAACAGAAAGTTCATACATGATCGTGACGTTGATCGCCTGTGTTTTACCTTGGCGAGGTTAATTGGTGATTAATTAGTGACGCAAATAACATTTATATTTTCTTGGGGAGTAATTCAATATTATTCAAAAATACTAGCATTTAGCCCGTGCATTTGCACGAGTAATAATATAAAAAACCGTGAAAAATTACGGATAACATTTTTAATTTTATTTTTAACCGTTTTAAATTTATGGGTGGGTCAACACATAATCCGACCCAAGTATCCATTACTCAACATTATTATATATTAGTTAGTTAAAAAGTTGAACTTATATTAATGTTAAAACGTCCCGCGTTTATCAAATTTTGTGTTGAATTTAAAATATAAAGTCTTTGTAGCCTAGTTGGTTAAAGAGTTGTACTTATTTTATTAGGTTGCAAGTTCGAAACATACCTCTAGTATTTTTTATTTTATTTTTAACCGTTTTAAATTTAAAAACGGGTAAACCCACAATCCGACCCAAGTATCCAAATTAACCACAGCTCTCCACCCGGCAATCCGGACACTTTAAAAATTAAGCATCATTATATATATATAATAATATAAAAAACCGTGAAAAAATTACGGATAACATTTTTAATTTTATTTTTAACCGTTTTAAATTTATGGGTGGGTCAACACATAATCCGACCCAAGTATCCATTACTCAACATTATTATATATTAGTTAGTTAAAAAGTTGAACTTATATTAATGTTAAAACGTCCCGCATTTATCAAATTTGGTGTTGAATTTAAAATATAAAGTCTTTGTAGCCTAGTTGGTTAAAGAGTTGTACTTATTTTGTTAGGTTGCAAGTTCGAAACATACCTCTAGCATTTTTAATTTTATTTTTAACCGTTTTAAATTTAAAAACGGGTAAACCCACAATCCGACCCAAGTATCCAAATTAACCACAGCTCTCGACCCGGCAATCCGGACACTTTAAAAATTAAGCATCATTATATATATATATATAATAATATAAAAAACCGTGAAAAAATTACGGATAACATTTTTAATTTTATTTTTAACCGTTTTAAATTTATGGGTGGGTCAACACATAATCCGACCCAAGTATCCATTACTCAACATTATTATATATTAGTTAGTTAAAAAGTTGAACTTATATTAATGTTAAAACGTCCCGCGTTTATCAAATTTGGTGTTGAATTTAAAATATAAAGTCTTTGTAGCCTAGTTGGTTAAAGAGTTGTACTTGTTTTGTTAGGTTGCAAGTTTAAAACATACCTCTAGCATTTTTAATTTTATTTTTAACCGTTTTAAATTTAAAAACGGGTAAACCCACAATCCGACCCAAGTATCCAAATTAACCACAGCTCTCGACCCGGCAATCCGGACACTTTAAAAATTAAGCATCATTATATATATATAGATTAGTTAGTTAAAAAGTTGAACTTATATTAATGTTAAAACGTCCCGCGTTTATCAAATTTGGTGTTGAAATTAAAATATAAAGTCTTTGTAGCCTAGCTGGTTAAAGAGTTGTACTTGTTTTGTTAGGTTGCAAGTTCGAAACATACCTCTAGTATTTTTAATTTTATTTTTAACCGTTTTAAATTTAAAAACGGGTAAACCCACAATCCGACCCAAGTATCCAAATTAACCACAGCATCATTATATATATATAGATTAGTTAGTTAAAAAATGAACTTATATTAATGTTAAAACGTCCCGCGTTTATCAAATTTGGTGTTGAATTTAAAATATAAAGTCTTTGTAGCCTAGTTGGTTAAAGAGTTGTACTTCTTTTGTTAGGTTGTAAGTTCGAAACATACCTCTAGCATTTTTAATTTTATTTTTAACCGTTTAAAATTTAAAAACGGGTAAACCCACAATCCGACCCAAATATCCAAATTAACCACAGCTCTCGACTCGGCAATCCGGACACTTTAAAAATTAAGCATCATTATATATATAGAGAGTTGTACTTGTTTAGGCTACAAAGACTTTATATTTTAAATAATGAATGTTGTTGATGAATTATAACATTGTAATGCATTTTAAATTTATGTTTTCTGATAATGTATAAATGTTTTACTTCGAAGAACACAATTTCATAAATGACCACCAAAATAAATAATTGTTTTACTTTATTTTTCAAAACAAAACACCTAAAAAATGAACAATTTAATGAGAAAACAGATCTAAACAATAAAGCATATCTAAACAGTTAAAGAAATCTAAACAATAAACATATCTAAACATGTGAGTAAAAATAGATGTCAATAAAATCTCCAAAAACAGTGTTTTGCTCATTTAAAATATAAAGTCTTTGTAGCCTAGTTGGTTAAAGAGTTGTACTTGTTTTGTTAGGTTGCAAGTTTAAAACATACCTCTAGCATTTTTAATTTTATTTTTAACCGTTTTAAATTTAAAAACGGGTAAACCCACAATCCGACCCAAGTATCCAAATTAACCACAGCTCTCGACCCGGCAATCCGGACACTTTAAAAATTAAGCATCATTATATATATATAGATTAGTTAGTTAAAAAGTTGAACTTATATTAATGTTAAAACGTCCCGCGTTTATCAAATTTGGTGTTGAAATTAAAATATAAAGTCTTTGTAGCCTAGCTGGTTAAAGAGTTGTACTTGTTTTGTTAGGTTGCAAGTTCGAAACATACCTCTAGTATTTTTAATTTTATTTTTAACCGTTTTAAATTTAAAAACGGGTAAACCCACAATCCGACCCAAGTATCCAAATTAACCACAGCATCATTATATATATAGATTAGTTAGTTAAAAAATGAACTTATATTAATGTTAAAACGTCCCGCGTTTATCAAATTTGGTGTTGAATTTAAAATATAAAGTCTTTGTAGCCTAGTTGGTTAAAGAGTTGTACTTCTTTTGTTAGGTTGTAAGTTCGAAACATACCTCTAGCATTTTTAATTTTATTTTTAACCGTTTAAAATTTAAAAACGGGTAAACCCACAATCCGACCCAAATATCCAAATTAACCACAGCTCTCGACTCGGCAATCCGGACACTTTAAAAATTAAGCATCATTATATATATAGAGATTAGTTAGTTAAAAAGTTGAACTTATATTAATGTTAAAACGTCCCGCGTTTATCAAATTTGGTGTTGAATTTAAAATATAAAGTCTTTGTAGCCTAGTTGGTTAAAGAGTTGTATCTGTTTTGTTAGGTTGCAAGTTCGAAACATACCTCTAGCATTTTTAATTTTATTTTTAACCGTTTTAAATTTAAAAACGGGTAAACCCACAATTTGACCCAAGTATCCAAATTAACCACAACTCTCGAACCGGCAATCCGGACACTTTAAAAATTAAGCATCATTATATATATATATAGATTAGTTAGTTAAAAAATGAACTTATATTAATGTTAAAACGTCCCGCGTTTATCAAATTTGGTGTTAAATTTAAAATATAAAGTCTTTGTAGCCTAGTTGGTTAAAGAGTTGTACTTGTTTTGTTAGGTTGCAAGTTCGAAACATACCTCTAGCATTTTTAATTTTATTTTTAACCGTTTTAAATTTAAAAACGGGTAAACCCACAATCCGACCCAAGTATCCAAATTAATCACAGCTCTCGACCCGGCAATCCGGACACTTTAAAAATTAAGCATCGTTATATATATATAGATTATTAGATTCGATGTGAGGCTAATATTCTCATGCAAACTAAAAAAATAACTCAATTACTATGGAGAAGACATGTTTGCATGCAGAAGTGGCCACTATATCTTATTTTATTTTTATTTATTTTTTAAAAACGTCAACTTTTATTATTGAATCTGGGGGTAGAACGCAAGAAACGTTCATAAACAGTTTGCAGAAAAAAATGGTGAATAAAACCAAAAATACAATAAAATTAGATTACGTTAAGCTCGATATAGTCTCATCCGGTGCACGTCTCCTTCTTCTTAATTGATGTGAAAATTTGAAGAAGAAAATATTTAATCTTACCAGCCCAAAATTCTTTCATTGAAAATTTCTCCTATTTCGTTCTTTCCATAATCCACCACATAATAAATGTGATGCACTTTCATTCATTCCTAATAACCCCTCTTGAACCTCTCAAGATCCATTATTCCAAAAATCCTAATGTTAATATTATGAGGCATGGCCCATGGATGATTGATAATGTTCTAACAAGACCCAAATGGAGGAGGCCATAGGACAATGAAGGAAAATATATACAATTATCTGTTTCTTCGATTGAAGATAGAGTCTGTTAGTAATGGAAAATCCTTTTTTTAAGTTTGTCGAGAGTAAGAATATTTTCTTGAATAGCCTCCCAAGAAAAAAATGAAATTTTGTAGGGAGTCTTTGGCTTCCAAGGATAGTTCTCATCAACATCCCTAGGAAAAAGGCGTTATATATGTAACTCGACTGGAATTTAGGGAATCCCTTCAAGGAGAAACTATCCCTGGACTCCGTAAAAATTGTGATGTCGACAAGGAGCAAAATAAATACCGATAACTTTTCAGCCTCAACAGTGGAGAGTCTGTGGTTGAAAGTGGGTGACCAAATGATCTGTCCACCAATAAACCGGTGAACCTCAATAATTGTGGCCCCCTTCTTGTTAGAAGCTTTATAGATCGGGAAAAACAACATAAAGAGTGTCGCCATGATGCCACAAGTCAATCCATAAGAAATTTTTTATCGTTTTCGATAGAGAAGTTAAGGAGGGGATGGAGGGATCCCCACAATTTTGCAATGTAACCATAAATGATATAACCACGGTTAAATCTGTTGGATAAAAGAATCCATTTGAAGTCTCTAATATCGTATTTGGATGAAATTGCTTTAGCCCATAAATTATTATCATCGTTATGGTATTTCGACTGTCACTTACAAAAGAGTGAGAAGTTAAAGTATCTAAGTTCCTTGATTCCAAATCCCTCATGCTTACAGAACTTATTATTGTTCTAGTTAACCAAGTAAGAGACATGTGAAGAGCTAGAATTACTCCAAAAGAAATTACTCATAATTGTCTCCATTATTTTTACTGTGATTTTCAAGATGTAGAGAATTATTCCAAATGTTGTGATAGCTGAAAGAGTACTCTTAATAAGGGTGAGTTTCCCGTCTTTTGATAAGAGCTTACTTTTCTAAATGGCTAACATTTTTCAATCTTATCAATAATGAGGTTCCAAGTATCCGATGGGAGAATCATTTGATATGTCAATCAAGACAGATCGATCTGAATTAGTCAATAGGTTGGTGTTGTTTATTATAGATGATGGGACGGTTGATGATGGAGAAATTAGGGTATAATAAGAAGAAGATGCACAATGATAAGCCATGGAACGTATTCCAAATTTGTTATCTTCTTTAATACTCCTTTTCCACAATTATTACCATCCTCTTATCTCTCTCCTATTCGATTATAGCAAATAACTTGGTCATAGATGTAAATCTTTTTATTCAATAGTAACAATACAATAAAGCCCTCCACTAGTGGTTGCTTCGGCCACAAGTAGAGGCAGCGAAAACTCTCCAAGATTCTTAACCTTGAAGTTTTGATACCATGTTAAATTCTTGAAGAGAAAGATGGAATTATCACTCTTGCATACGCTTTCTCCTAATTTCTCTGATAGTTTAGAAAGAAATTTTCTGCTAATTATTAATCCAGAATCCTCCTAAGAGATCTTGACATTTACTTGAACTACAGAATCATCATAGCAAACATATTCTTATGATTCCTAGTTGAAAAAGCATGGAGTTTGAAGGGTATCTGCAGGGGAAAGTGTGTTCTTGAAGAAAAATATGTAAACTATAAATTGTATTATTCAAGTTGTTATTTCAAACAATTACATATCTCCTTTATATATGAGTTTTATTATTAACTAACTACAATTAATAAAACTAAGTAAGTAACTATTTAAACCAATTAACTGATTTAGTTACTAACTAATTAATATTTTATTAAACTGTATTATTAATTTTACAAAATCCCAATTTACGTGATTGAAGTAAGGAGTTCAAACATAGAGTCCAAACATTTGTTAGCAAGGAATGATGCTTCAATAATTTGTCTCCTTGACCCGAAGGTCGTCTGATTAGAAGAAATGACTTGAGAAAGCATAGTTTTAAGCATTTGGCGAGGGTCTTGGCGATTACCTTATAGAATACTTGCAATCAAACTGATAGGTCGAAAATGTTTCAGATCCCTTGCCCTTGGATCTTTTTGATGAGCCCAATAAATGTTGAATTTTAGCTTCTTTCGAAAGAAGTTGTGACGTAAAAATAATTGAAAGAGTTAAGATAGCTAAACTTGATAAATTCTCAAGAATCCTTGATGAAATTGAGAGTGAAATCGTTTGGACATGAAGCCTTGACCCATCGCAATCATTGACCTCCTTACATATTTCCTCCAACGTAAAAGATCGTTCGATGAAAGTGTTTTATTTACCTATAATGCTCGTAAAGGGACCCCGTCAAGTGGGGTCTGAAAAGATGAGTTTTCTTAAAAAGTTCTTCATAAAATAATGTGATAGAATTCTTGACAATATCTGGAATTCCCCATATTGAGTCTGAGGATTTAAACGTGATTGCATCTTTTTCAAGCGTTCGCGTAATTATAAAAAAAATTATTATTAGAGTCGTCTTCCTTGATCCGAAGACATCTAGACTTTTCCTTGCGTTACTTTCTTCACATCTGTAGAAAAATTATAGTTTTTCCATAAGAGTTTTCTTATTCATAACCTCATTTTTCGATAAATCTCAAAGCTCCTCGGTCCTAACAATATCATCAATTTTCTTGCTAATCACTTCGATGTTAAATTTGAGAAAACCAAAATTAGTACGTCTCCATTCTTTTATGAATGTTTTAAGATCCTTTTGTTTGCATAACAAAATAAATGAGGGTCTGCCCCAACCAAATTATGTGTCGTCTACCAGTTTTGACCGCCGAGGTGAAATTGAGATTATCTAATAGAGCGTTCTCAAATATTTACTAATTATATTTTATTTTAAATAATTCATTGATATTATTTAAAAAATAAAATAATTTATTTTAATAAATAAACTAATTATTATAATTATAAAAGAATGAATAATATAATTATACAATAATATATAATATAATTATGAGAAATAAAATAAATATCCTAGAAAAAAGTGGATCCCACGGGAATGAGATTAACTCCTCCCAATGGGAAATTTGACGAAAAATAAGAGGTAAAATTTGGAAAAAAATAACTTAGGGTTGATAATGTTTGCAAAAATGACATTTTGAGCCTGTGAAATGTCCTTATTATTCTTCATCATCACAAACATATTTGTAGTTCGTAACGATTAAAAGTTCGTGACGATTTGAAATAGAGATAACCAAGTTCAAGAATAAAATATGTATAAATTATATAAGGAAATCAACTATGAGATTCGATCCATTGAGCATGCAAAAAAAAGAAAGATGTATAAATTATATAAGGAAATCAACTATGAGATTCGATCCATTGAGCATGCAAAAAAAGAACACAAACGCCGTCTGTGGGAATCGAACCCACGACCACATGGTTAAAAGCCATGCGCTCTACCAGCTGAGCTAAGACGGCTTGACATTTGATATTTAAAAGACTTAGTTCATCTTGAATCTGAATCGTTGTACAATATCAAATTATCAAGAACTTACAAGATCATCACGAACTTACATCAAATCGTCACAAATTTACAAGATCGTCACGAACTACAAATAAGTTTGTGACGATGAAGGATAATAAGGACATTTTGTCAAATTTTCCATTTAGAGGATATGGGTGATTTCTTAACCCATTATTCAAACACTATAATTTATTTTCTTTCTCATTCCTGAGTAAAAAAACCACATACATGAAAGTATAGTGTTTGATTAGAATTAGAGAGAAATTATTATTATTTTTATAACGAAATTAATATTAATATCTTAATTTCATTTTTACTATATTCTATTTAATTAAAAATATTATTATGGTTACATTATAATTTTTTTATGATATACAAAATAGTCAAGTATATCATAATTTAATAAAATAATAAAGATATAAACACATAATATCAGTGTTTTAAAAACTAGTTCGGCCCACCAATAGGACTGAGAACCGAGGATTTCATCAAATCGAGCCAAACTTCAGATCGGAAATGCATTGACCCGGTTATTAAACCGGTATAAACCGGTCGGTCGGACCTGTTGGAACGAGATCTGGGGTTCACCAGAACTAGGGGTTTCTCCAACTTGTCGCGACCCTCTAAGTTATTATTATTAATAATAATAAAACTACCTTTATATGTTGGAAACGTTACTGGGCAATCGACGTATTCACTTACAATCTCAAGATAAGATTAATAAGAAAAGGGAATAGATTTTATTTCAGTTCATCTTTTTTTGCAAATACAGCTACTATATTTATACTAGAACAAAAAACTCTTAAACAGTGAGAATTAATGTTAATTAAGACCCCAATTAAACAAAAGATAATAACGTCTAATATTAACTGGACCTTTAGTTCTAATTAAGACACATATTAAACAAAAGATAATAACGTCTAATTTTCAATTAATTAATTTTATTTTCAACATTTCCCTGTTAAATTAATTATTTTTCGTGATTCCAAACATACTCCTCATTCTTCTGAAAACTTCTACTCCAAGAGGCTTCGTACAAATATCTACAATTTGATCAACAAATTTCACATATTCAAGTCTGATCTCTTTTTTCGTAATACTCTCTCGGATGAAATGATATCGTGTATCGATGTGTCTACTTCGATCATGAAAAACAGGACTTCTTGCTAGAGCTTGAGAAAACTTGTTGTCGACAAAAATTATGGTCGCTTCATTCTCTGACAAACTTATCTCCTTCAATATTCTTCTTAGCCAGATTGCGTGACAAACGCATGTTGTCATCACGACATATTTAGCTTCACACGATGATAGCGAGATTATCGCTTGTTTCTTCGAACTTCATGAGATTGCATTAGTCCCCATAAAAAACACAAATCCAGTTGTGCTCTTTCGATCATCTATATCTCAAGAAAAATCACTATCGGAATATCAAACAAGTTGAAATTTCTTGGACGATAGTACCTTTCAAATATCTCAAAATCCTCTTTGTCACCTTCATGTGCTCCGTCGTGGGCACCTTCCTACACTAAAAAGAATATCCGACCGAGCATGTCAAATATCTTAGACATCCAACGATAATTTTGAATAGTGTTGGATCCACATTTTCTCCCTTTTCGTTCTTGCTCAATTTAGCTCCAACCTCCATAGGGGTAGCCACCGGTTTGCTATTTGACATATTGAATCTATCCATAACTTCTTTCACATATGCTTGTTTCCCAACAAAAATTCCATCATTCGATTGACGCACTTTTAATCCGAGATAAAATGACATTAAGCTAATATTTATCATCTCAAATTCTCGGGTCATATCATTCTTGAAATCTTCAAAGAGACTCAAATTATTTCCAATGAAAATAAGATTATCCACGTAGAGGCAAACAAATAAATAATCTTCATTTTAATCTATTTTGACATAAAGTGCATACTCATGTTGACATCTTTCAAATCATTTCTCACAAAAATAAGTATCAATCCGACTATACCATGCTCGAGGCGCTTGTTTGAGTCCGTACAAAGCTCTCTTCAACTTTAATACCTTTTATTCTTGTCTTTTCATCACATAGCCCTCTAGTTGCTCCACAAAAACATTCTTCTCAAGGAAATCGTTAAGAAATGTTGACTTCACGTCCAATTGAAATATTTTCCAATTTCTTTGTGCTGCGAGTGAAACAAAAAAACTGATTGTTTCTAGACGAGCAACTAGAACAAATATTTCATCATAATCCACTACGTGTCATTGTTCATACCATTTTATGATTAATTTCACTTTATATTTTTCGACAACACCTTTGGCATTCTTTTTTCTTTGAATATTCACTTGACACCAATGGACTTCTGACTCGTTGGAAGAGAAGTGAGTTCTCATGTATTGTTTCT
This sequence comes from Impatiens glandulifera, assembly GCF_907164915.1. NCBI lineage: Eukaryota > Viridiplantae > Streptophyta > Magnoliopsida > Ericales > Balsaminaceae > Impatiens > Impatiens glandulifera. Next base: position 44,790,715 of record NC_061863.1, on the reverse strand, counting down.
TTCAATGGCTCAAAATTCCTCTTCCATGGCTTGTCTCTATTTCTTCTCCTTGTTAGCCTCTTCAAAACTTAAAAGCGTTGTTTCGGCTAAAAAACAATCCATAGAGACATCATTCATTACCTTTGTATTCTCGTAAAGTTCTTGGATAGTTCTCATCCTTTGTGATCCTTCATTAGGGCTTCCACTTGATGAAGATGCACCAGAAAATGTGTTCGTTATCATCGTAGGAACTTTGGACTGCCATATTTCTTCTCCTTGATTATCCTTATCGAATAATTGGAAGACTTCTTTGACGGAATCTTCATTAACTTCCCAATTCCAAGAAGTATCTTCATCGAACTTCACATCATGGATCACAACCATCTTTCTGTTGACAGGATTATAGAGCTTGTACCCTTTTGATTTTCTGTCATAGCCGATGAACACAAACTTCTTGCTTTTATCATCAAGTTTGGTTCTCTCTTGCTCAGGCACATGCTTGTAGACAATACTCCCAGAAATCCTTAGGTGAGATACATCTGGCTTCTTTCCGCTCCAAGCTTCAACTGGTGTTAGATTTTTCATGCTTTTGGTCGAAAAACAATTAAGGAGATACACTCCACAAGTCACTACTTTTGCCCAAAAATTTTTGGCATCTTCTTATGTTTCATAATGCTCCGAAACATGTTGAGGATAGACCAGTTCTTCCTTTTAGTCACTCCATTTTGTTGTGGGAATCTTGGAGTTGTGAGGAAACGCCTAATGTCATTTCCTTCACAGAAACGGTTAATGACATCAGAAGTAAATTCTCCACCTCTATTGACTTTCAACGCCCGAATCATATAGCCAGACTCTTTCTCCACCAAAGTTTTGAAATTTTTAAAAGTATCAAAACTCTCAGATTTTTCTTTCAATAAATAAACCCAAGTCTTCTGGCTAAAATCGTCGATAAAAAGTAAGATATAATTACGTTTACCATAAGACGGTGGTTTGATCGGTCCACACACATCGACATAAATTAATTTGAGCGGCTTTGTTGCTCTTGACGTTGCTTCCTTTAGAAAACTTTCTCTAGCATGTTTGCCTAGAAGACACGCTTCAAAAAAATGATCTAGATGATTAATCAAATGCATCCCTTTCACAATTTTCTTTTCGGACATCATTTTTAGGTCACCGAAATTTAGATGTTTCATACTCATGTGCCAACACCACGCTAGATCCGTCACAGACACTTGCAAGCAGTTTGGCCATTTGGTTTGAATAGGGAGCGAAAACATCCTATTATTCGACATTATCACATTCGCAATTAAATTGGTGCTTCTATCTCGTAGCCAAAGATTACGATCCTTCATTAAAATCTGGTAGTCTCTTTCCATGAGTTGCCACAAACTCAAAATATTACTTTTTAATTTAGGGATATAATACACATCGGAAATAAATTTTTGTGTACCATCCTTCAACCGAATCAAAATAGTACATTTGCTTTCAATCTGGATTTTCGAAACATCTCTGAACGTGATATTTCCATTTTCCTTTTTCTCAATCTCAACGAATTTTGACTTGTCGCCACACATGTGGTTACTCTCACTGTTGTAAATATACCATTAACTTTCTCCTCCAATAACTTCTTGATTTAGCGCCAATAAAAATGTTGATTTCTCCATTTCTTTCTCTTATGTCAGATTGACTTCTACTTTCGCATCTTCGGCAATGAGTAATCATGAGCATAATGACCCAATTTGTGACAATTATAGCACTCAACGCGTGACTTTTCGTATCCCTTCTCGTATATGTCACTTCCTTCTTGTCCTCGTCCGCGTCTTCTTTCTCTTCCTCTACCTCTTGGATTTCCTCGAGGCTTTTCATCATTTTCTCTCTCGACGTCTGAATTTCTGCCACGTCCTCAACCGCCACCACGAGAATAACATCGACCTCAACTATGGCCTCGATGACCTACACTCCACTTTTCACTAAACGAATGATTGCTCCAAAGTCTCCTTCTTGTGTTTGTTCATCCGTTCCTCGTGCACCTATAACGATCCATTTAATTTATCGATTGAGAGTTCTCCAAAAGTATGTTCTCCTGGATTGCAATCACTACATGGTCAAATATTTGATGTAGAGAACGTAAAAAAATTCTGATTACTCGAACGTCTTATATGCTTTCGTCATTTCGCTTCATCTGGTTGACGATAGATATGATCCGCGTGAAATAGTCTAAAATAGACTCCGATGATTCCTGATGAAGAGCTTAAAACTCTCCCTACAAAATTTGAAGCCGCACCTTTTTTACCTTTTCAACTCCTTTATGGAAATTTTCTAGAATTTCCCATGCCTCCTTCGACGTTGAGTCATTTGCTACTTTCTTAAAAGCAGCATCATCCAAACATTAATGGATGATAGAAAGGGCATGTTGGGTCCTTCTTTTTGTTCTTCTCGAACGCTTGAATCAAAGTCAACGTCGCATTCTCATCAGGTTCAACAATCTCACTATTTACGATTTCCCACGCACCTTGAGAACCGAGTAACGTCTTTACTTGGATAGACCAACTATCACAGTTGTCCTTTGTAAGGTGCGGATATTGGAACATCAAAGACATTCTTGCTCTGATACCACTTTGTTGGAAACATTAGTGGGCAATTGACGTATTCACTCACAAACTCAATATAAGATTAAAAAGAAAATGGAAGAGATTTTATTTCAGTCCATCTTCTTTCTGCAAATACAGCTACTCTATTTATACTAGGACAAAAAACTCTTAAACGCTCAGAATTAATGTTAATTAAGACCCTTATTAAACAAAATATAATAACGTCTAATATAACTAGACATTTAATTCTAATTAAGACACATGTTAAACAAAAGATAATAACGTTTAATTTTTAATTAATTAATTTTATTTTCAATACTATCTATTATAAAGATTTAACTTTTCACTTGCCTCTTACTTCTACTTTCTCTCACTTGTCGCGGTCCTCAAGGATTGTAAGTAGATTTAATACTCACTTGTCGCAATGATTGTAAGTAGATTTTTTTAAACCGATTTAGAAACACTTTTTTTTATATGTTGATTTGTGATTCTATATTTCTATTGTTGAGTTTTGACTTGGATAGTCTAATTTGTGACTCTAATATGTAGAAAAATGTATGATGCGCCAAGTACACATGATACACCAATGTCTCAAGAGCTTCTACTGAAAATACAAGTCAAACAAATGTTAGATAAAAAACTAATATAAGTTGCGGACATTGTATAAACGTTCTAGAGGGGAGATGGAACTAATAGATTTAAATGTCACTTGACTGGAACAAGAGGTCAAGTTGAAAAGTGCAAGAAGGTTTAAAGTCCAAAAGTTCATAATCAAATGAAAATGAAAGAAAATCTTGATGAAGCTAAGGAAAAAAAAGGACTCAAGTAGAAACTGAGGAGAGTTATCAATACCATCCACCTAGTGAAGAGACTCAAAAGAGTGCTGAAGTACAAATGATTGTTGGATCTCAAAAAGGGAAGAGGGTTGGTCGCATTGGTAGTTATTTCTTGCCTAGAACAACTTCTAGAACACAACCTACCCTAAAAAGTGTCTTGCAATGTAAAGAAGTGATAGAAAAGTGTGATCTCTTCGTTCATAGATACAAGTGTCACATTCAATGCTTCTAATTCAGCCTATTATCAATGGTTCGATCGATGCTACCCATACAAGTAGTGCATGAATCCTATTATTAATTGACACATGTCAACCTTTAAAGTCCTTTCTCTCACATTTAACTCATAAACTTAATTAAGGTTGAGAATTTAAAGAAATAAATAATATATTTAATTATTATATATTTTGTATTTACTAAAAAATAATATAATCATTTAAATTATTATTAATTAAATATTAATATGATATGTTGTTGAGAATTTAAAGGAGAAAATTATACATAAAATTATTATATATATATTTTAGTAGAAATAATATAATAATTTTATTTTTTTTATTAATTAAATATATATTACATTAATATTATTGATATCTTGTTGAAAATTTAAAAGAGGAAATTATACATTAAATTATTGTATATATTTTTTTTAAGGAGGAATAACATAATAGTTTCAAATTATTATTAATTAAATATATCACAATAATATTATCTATTACATGTTATTAAATATATCAAGTAATAATTTTTTTAAATTATTTTGTTATTTCTCATAAAAATATATAAATAATAATTTTATATATATATATATATATATATATTTAATTAATAATAATTTAAGATGATTATATTATTTTTAGTAAAAATAAAATATATAATAATTTAATATATTATTTATTCCTTTAAATTCTCAACCATAGTTAAGTTTATAAATTAAGTGGGAGAGAAAAAAATATAAAGATTGACATGTGTCATTTAGTAATTGGATTCAGACATTACCTGTATGGGTAACATAACTCAACCTATGGCGGATGTGCTATGGAGTATGAGTCCGGGGTATAAGCTTCCAAATATGCATATTCTTCATGGTAAGTTGTTAAATAAATAGGTTATTGAGATAAACAAAATGATAGATAATTATATATCGTAATATCTGGAAGTATACTGGTTGTACTCTTAGGTAGCGTTTGTTATATGGTATTAGTTATATAGGTATTAATTGTAAAGTTATAAGGGGTATTAAGAGGTATAAGTTATATATGTTATTTGTATTTGGTTGAAAGTATAAGAAGGTTATAAATTGTGTAGATTTTATAATTTTTTGTTTGGTTGGTAGTATAAAATATTGTATAAAATGTAAAAGACATTTTTGCCCCTTTATATTTATATAAATTTAATTTAATTGTTAAATTAATATTTACTTAATTTTTTATTTCTCTTTATTAATGTGTTTTTCTTATTATTGCTTGTAATGCTTATAATTTGTGAACACATTTTGTGTTAGGTTATAAAATAATGTTACTATAAATTTGTAAACACATCTTGTGCTATGTTATAAAATAATGTTACCATAAATTTATAAACACATTTTGTGTTATGTTATAAAATGATGTTAACAAAGATAGTTCTTTGTTCATGTTCAATATTGAAACTTTGCTTTTCACCTATAGTTTTTTTACTTATTTGTTCGTGGAAAAGTCTTAAATTCTTTAGATCTCATTTAAGAATTAAATTTCTTACCACTATATTAAATCATGGCTATAGGAATAAATAATTTTCTTTTACCTCATTTAAGAATATACCTAGTTGATAAAATAAAATGATTGACAACCAAGTTGCTCACACTACTCACATAATTAATAAGATTGACACCATATATTATTTTCTTTAATAACAAAGTTAAATAGATTTAGCAAAGTATAATTAAAAAAAGTGTATTTAACATAACATGTCAAATACAAATTATTTATTTCTCTTATCCGGTTTTTCTTTTTCTACATCATTAGTTTTTGCATGAACTGACCTTGATGTAGGCTCTTTTTCAATATTTTCATACTCTATATCATTAGCTCGATCTTTTTAAAATACAATACACCGATCCTCGTAAAATAGAAGATACTTGTCTATCAATCAATAATCAATAATCAATGTACATTAGATCAACATATTCAAAATAAAAAAACTAAAATATAAAACTAAAGTATAAAACAAATTTAAATAACAGATTTAAATATAATATGAAAAATAAAAATAAGGAACTAGAGAGACAAAGAGTGGGGGTAAATTTGGAAATAAATTTTTATACTGGTTTGACTAGATACAGATTTGTACCTAGTTTGGTATATAAATTATATAACCTTTAAACACTGTTTATATAAAAATTACAACCAAACACTTAATCAAATATACTGTTTGAATTATTATCCTATATATACAGTCTGACGGATCGAAAGAGGAGAACTGTCATAAACTTTCTAGTTTATTGCCCCAAACAAATATCGTTTAATCTTTTGCCCCAAACAAATATCGTTTAATCTTTTTAAAGAGGTAGTGTGTTATTAGTTAGAACACATATTATAACATGTATAAATTTTTTATTCAAATATTTCCTATTTAACTTTTATAATATTTTTTAAATAATTTATAACACATATCTAAGTTTTTATATTTTTCATTTTAATTAATTTATTATAATTTTATTTAATATATAATATTTAAAATTAATTATATAAAACTTATTATATAATTATTTATTTTATTTTAAATTATTAAATTATTTTTTAATAAATATTAATATTATTATTTTAATTATAAAAAATATATAATATAATTATTATTATAACTGTCATAAAAAGTGAACATTATGGAACAATATTAATAAATTAATTCATCCTAATTCAGAAAAAAAAAATAGATGAATACTTAGAATCAGACCATAAACTAAACACCTCAATTTATTTCGAATAGTAGAAAACCCTTATTCATTTTGTAATCTTAAATTCAATATACAACCTTATAAATCTTAATAAACATATAAGGAAATAGACATTTATTTTGTATCATGTCATAACCTACTTTTGTAGAGTTCCTCATCAAATGCTTAATTTGTTAAAAACTCACCATATATTTCTTCAAATTTAAAATTCAATCAGAAATGAGAAAACTGAAGAGCATATAACAAAGTAAAGCTTCAAGAGACATTATTACATAAATAAATCACTTGCACAGAATTCTTTCATTCTAAATACATGTTTCCCTGCGAAATCCACAAAATATATATGGTCCCTAAATAGTCTTCTCATAGGTTGGTGGCTATGCATTTGGAGGACCAAAAACACTCACAACCGATGTTATGGAGTAAACTTGAGAATCAATCCTACCAAGAAACCAAAAAAATAAGATATTCAGATTAGATGTCATTTAACAACAGTTTTCCTTCTTCGCAAGTGGACCATTCTTTATCACACCTTTGTTTCTGTTCAGTTGCAAAAGACGCCTCCATCCACTATGATAGACAGCTTCTACTGAAAAAACATTAAAAGGAATTGTAACCTCGTTTTCTAAGCCATAATAACACCATTTAATGAAATATGCATGGGTTCTCAACTATTGATGACTGCCAAATCATTTCTCTTGAGCCAGTCGGTAGTTGAGGACTAGGTCTTCAGATTTTTTCCACACGTAAACCCGCACTGTTTCTAAGCTCATATCACTTGATAAAACCTGGTCAAGTATAAGAAAGTAGATACAATCAGAACAATTTACAACATTTATAAATACAAATTACAAACTACGACATTATCCTCGTGATTCCAGTATTCCACCTTCCCAATTTGGAAACACTTATTATTTTTGTTTCATGATAGGTTTGGAAACTGAATTTAGCCAGTAAAAGATTCAAGTTTTTGTTTTTGTATATTGAAACGGGTTCAAATACAGAAACATTAACATTAAGTGTTTACAAATCCAATGGAGAGACCACCCATAGTTAGTTTCAGATATAACCTGAAAATACTACCATGGCAAGGTTTTGTACAAATTCCTTTATTTTTAGCTAAGAATAAAACAAATTTATGGCCATCATCAACACACAGAAGCTGAATTATAAGGGGTTTCAAATAGAAAACATCAAAGGGAGACCAAACAGATTGTGTAGTGATATAATCATAACCATTGATTTCCATTACACAGAATAGTCATCTGAAAGGCAATGATGTATACTCAAACCTGCTTCTTCTGACATAAACAATTAAAGGTGAACTGCACATAATATTTTTGTCACTTGTTAACTTACTTGATTATTACATAAGATTTCTATAGATGGCTTCAGCTTTTGCCAAGGTTTCCCACCAGTTCTTGAAGAAATATCGATCCCAGCTAGAGGCTGTGGCTGACCTCCACGAAAACTAGGTGCCAGACTTTCAGAATTCAAACTATCTGGTTTGTCAAGAACCATCTTTTCCACAACATAGTTAACAACCTAAAACCAAAAGGATAGACCCTCGTGAATAATGGAGTTAGTGAAAGATGAAAGTATACAAGAGAGAATCAAACCGTGAGCAAGAAACAAATGATCTTTTTTATACAACTACTCATATACATATAATTTCCGGGGGGTTTTTAAAGGATAAAAAATCATATTAAATCTTTAAATAATCAAACAGAAAAATCCCTTGGTTATAGCTGCTTCTTATAAAATATGATTGTCCTGTGGTTACAGATAACAATTAATTTAATGAACTTCTGCACAAGCAATAAAAACAGGGTAACAAGAAAAACCTGAAAATCTAATAACTGCATGTAAATGGTCATTCTCTATTTTACCCTGAAAATTCTTATATATGGTGCCCATTTTGCAAGCCAGCTAAAACTTCCAATATGCAATTTCACAATAAACAATAGTCTATTGGAAGCTTCTCAGACCATGATGAGCCAGTTAAAACACATCATATGTAAGCCAGTTAAAACAAATCATATGTAAGATAATAATTTATTTTAGATTTCTATATGAGAATACAATTTCTCTTTGATTTTCACATTGTTAATTTTAAATATGTTTTATCTACAAGATATGCAGACTTGAATTTAGGTATTTATATGTAACATCAGAGAGTTCTGTTGTAATATAGATCAATGTACAAATTCAGTTCAAAATTACTCAAATGAGGTAAGAAGTACAACTGCATTTAAGGGCTTACTTTGTGAATTTTCAATATACGAGGTGCACTCAGTTTCCCTTGAGTGAGTATCTGCAGAGATGAACCATCAGATGGGTGTAGGTAAAACCCACATCTGTAAGGACAAAAATTAACAAATAAATTTGACTGAAACAAAGACAACGTATCTAGTACTAAGTTATTTTATTATAAGAAAACAAGGTAATAACTACAATTAGTTACTTCAAATGATTTTGTTTCTTCAAAAATAGACCATTAAACAGATCTCATAAATAACCCAGGCATGTAGGTAAATTCTCGAGGTTATAATAACAAACTGAAAGGATTGGACAAGAAAAAATGAATTTGATATATACCCTATGGGACTTTACCAATCCAGATATACAAGCTGTTTCAATGTTTCTCCATTCACAAAATACAAACTCAAGATCTTTATTAAGAGGGTGGAGTAACAAATATTGATAAAATCTATAAATTTAAGAAAGTTTGCACCCATAATCAAGAATCTAATGCACTTGCAGATCAGAAAGTATCACAAACACTTACCACCTTTTTCAACTAATGTTTAGAAAAAGAAAGCAAATTGATCTTGTGCACAAAACATACATTGGATTCTCTGAACAATGAAGCTGGTAGTGCTTACTAGTTAGAGTTCAACTTTATCTTTATCTTGAAGGTTTATTATAGTTTTAATGAAATTTATGCTAAAAAAATATATATAAATCTTTAGGGTGGTTTATCTGATATCAAAAGCTTCCCGTAAGCTCTCCTTGTTTCAGGAGGCCTCAGCAAGCGATAATCGTGATTCCTGTTAGAGTTTCTTTTACAGGAGGTTAAGATGCGATGCAAAGATGAGGAACCCAACATTGAGAAGAAAATCATCTTAATACAACTGTTGTGTGCTTTTTACGTGTACAACAAACCAATCAAATAATGACATATTGGTCTCTTGAAATCAACGGCGATCTAGAACTGGAAGAAATGCCGACTTGTATGAAAAGATCTGTTTTTCCAAAAATGGCATGGTAATTAAATATCTTTATTAGCCACTTAATCTAGACCAAGCAGGTAAGTGGCATGTTTTATAAAATCCTTCTACTAAATTGTTAAATACAAGTGATTCCAGCTTGACTTAAAAGAGTTTTTATGAGACTCCTAAGCTTCCATTTTTGGTAATGATCAATGGGGTGTTAGTTTGCCTTGCAGTCCTGCTTTTTCATTTCATGTATATATATATAGCATAGATGAAATGAAGTCTCTCATTTCTCAGAAAAGAATAATAAACTGAAGTCTCTCAATATTTTTACATTTTATTACTAAGGTGTTTGATAACACAACTTATTACACTTAATCTAAACAATTAAGTGCTCTTCATTTGATAACTGTTATAGTAAATTACTAAATTATTTAAATTATTTAGATTCTGCTCTAATTAAGCTAAAAATATTAAGCAAGAAAAATGAAATTACATCATGGTAAATAATCTTTAAGATTATACCGGACATTAGTTCCATATTTTATCAAATCAACTTAAAACTGAGATCTTTTCCTTTCGTTACAACTTTATTTATTCACGCTTATTAATTTGGCACTTAAACTTCAGAATTCAGCATTCTAACACCTAATTTTTCAGTTTTATCAAACATAACATCCTAAAGCTTGAGAGGATTTAGGATTTCAACTTTAGAGTTAGACCTTTCTTACACTCTCCTGTTGCTGGAACTTCTTATGGTTGATTGAAAAATCTGTACCCAATCTAGCTGTTTTCTACTCCAAATATGTTCCATCTGTTGATCCAGTTCTCATACCAACATCTTATCTTCCACTGTTTTTTATCCATATTAGTTTGTCCCTTGATCAACTTTGCTCAATTAGCTATTTTTCTTCATGTTTGTTCGAATTTCCTTGGACTGTGGTTAGATCTTTAGTAAAACGGTTACATTGATCAATTACTTTGCTTTGTCGCATCAAGCTTAGACATTCTTACTTATCATTGTAGGCCTATAAATAAATGAACCTAATCTCTATTGTAATTACTTATATATTCCAGAGAAAACAATGTCACATCTTATAACATATAATGCACACAATAATACTGAACCTCAGACTGCATATGAAAGGAAATTTTATTTCTAGAGTTAAGTCAGTGGAAAATTTTTGGTATATTCTAGTCTTGTGCGAAGAAAAAAATTAAATAGTGCAAGGACTATTACTTGGTGTTCTCCCTTGGTGGGTATTGATTACTCAGAACACAGTCAAGGCACCACTTAGGAAAGTCTTTCTCATCCTCAGTTCCATCTAAGTCCGTGACTTTCTTTCGCCATAGACCACTTTGAGAGCCCTCAGTAATAACGGAAGGAGAGCAGGCTGCAGAGAATTCAAAAGGAGGGTAGACTAACAAGTCATTTTCTACCTCTGTTCTTGAAAGTGTAAGACTTCTAGCAGAGATATCCTTGGCGGATGAAACTTCTCCATTGGCTGAAGCTTGGGATCCAAACCTTTTCCTTCTTTTGGTCAACCAATGTGCCAAAAGACCTTTAAGTGTTTCACGTGCCAAATTTACCTGTGAAATGGAAAAATATAAGCCCTTTTTGGAAACTAGTATTTTATCACAATTACAATGAAAAATTGTCAAAGTAAAAAATGAAAGTGATTGTATTCGACTTTTGTCTCATTCGCCCTGAAGGGGATTTGTTTCGATTTGACACAAGTTGGCACATTGCTTTTCTTGTAGGATTATCTTGTCGTGGGCACTTTTGATTTCCCTTTTATTGACAGCATAGCCTACAGTTTTACTTAGCTTTTGGGATCTTAGCATGTTTTTTTCCCATTTCTAGTTTCCTTTTTTCAAGTTCCGTTTGGCTGTTTATTTATTAAAAATGGACATGTTCCTTCCAAAAAAAAAGTGAGTGATTTTTCATTTGGTATGAAGTGATCTTATAACTTCATTTTGTGAAAAATATTGCAAAATTAACTTCATTGGATGAAAAATGTTAATTGACAAAAAAAAAATTATTGTGGTCATAAAAAAAATTATCACACTTTTTTTCCAAATGTAGTTTTTTTTCTTTTTTGTTACTATGATTTTTTGCCATACCAAACTGTAAATTAATTACTATATTGATAGTTCTACTTTGCTTTTAAATATATTTCCCCACCACAACTCTCTTTTCTCCCTCTTTTTATGATCACTGGGGGATTGAACTGGTGAAGTTACAAAAGCAACTCAAGGATAGAATATAAACCTTATCATCCTCGGGTTTTCCAGCAATCTTAAGGTCAGATGAATACATCTCTGCCGTAAAGCACTGGGGACTATCCAAGTGGATAGACAAGCATCCAAGTCTAGAATCAACAGTAAACCACGCAGGAATACTTACCTGAAAACCCATCAAAATCAGAAAGAAATTGCAGAAACATATATTTGAACTATTGGAAGATCAAGCAACTGATACCATTTCAAATAACGCTTCCTTCTTTTCATCAAAGGACACCTGAATCAACAGAAATAATAACATTTTGGAGTAATGGACAACATTGTGTTAAGCAAAATATAAACACCGGCTGCAGTAACAACAATGTTACAAGCTTGTCCATCAATAATAACACCCAACCTAACATGTACAAATATTATTACACAACTAACCTTGCCATAATCTTTGACTACAATGCCTCTAGTCACCTCCCATAACTTAACGGAGTCAGATGTATCCTATCCAACAAAAGTTGTCATAGAGTAAAGATCACAATCTGAAAGATCTGAACTACAAAAAAGTGATACTCCTAGGTACTATTTTTTGACAATGTAAAAAGAAATAAAAACTACCTTAGTGAGGACATGCCTTCTATTACTTAAAATTACAGAGTGAATAATTGTTGGTGCTCCAGGAATGGTATAAGAGGGAGTTTTATAAACAGGAACCTGCAAAGCAGAAAAAGTAGCATCAGTAGCACTTCAGTGACCAAATTAAACTAATGATAGATGCTCACATGTTTTGCACACAAAAGTCATTACATTGATGAAGAAGGGATAGTCTAAGATATCAAAGAACCTATCAAGGGACTAGACTATTCCTCAAGCAGAATAGTTAAGCCCTGTGCACTCCAGAAAATCAAAAAACTAATTATCCTTAAAACATGTATCTGAATGCCAGCTGTCTAGATGTTCAAACGGAATACTGGCAAAAACAGATTTTTCAAATATGGTTTCCAATATTTTCCTGAAAACATGAACACCCAAAAAAAATTCAAAGCAGTGACTATAAATCAGGATGTTCTAAGAACATGGTGACTACCATATCCATAATTCAAAATGTAAGAAATTCTTGTCAAATTTAGTAGTAGAGTAGGTATTAGAGGCTTCTGAATATAATTCCATAAGAAAGGTGAGAAGAAATCCATGGGGAGAAGAGAGAAAATTCCAGGGAAGAAGAGAGAGAAGAAGCCTTAGAAGAGAGATAATTTTGTATTCGTTCCCCATTTAATATCCATTGAAAACTACATATTTATACTAATTAATCATAAGTGAAAAATAACTACCAAAAAATAAATAACTGCTAATAACTACTACTAATTTAACTAACTAATAACTTCCTATATAACTTCTACTTACCTATTTGACATGTCACTTTAATACTAAATCAACTTCTTCTTACCTCTGCTGAGTAAGAAGAACAAATATGAAGAGAAAAGATTATAGAAAATATATAACTAGTCCAATTATTAAATACTCCCACCATCCAATTTTATGGGAACCAATACTCTACAAAACACATCGGAAGTTATACTACGTTTCAATCACCTTTTAACAATATAATCCTAAACTACCCTCATCAGTTTTTACCTTTTTCAATAAACAGAACTATTCTCTTTCATCAACCACAATACCAATCAACATCATTAAAAATAGACTCTTCTTTTTATTGACCACACATTTAACACAAGTTCAATATTTCATCCAAAAATATCAAACGCCACTTGTACGAATGGTTCAACGAGTGTGTTTGTTTTTGGAAGGATAGAAACATTTTCATTAATCGTGATGACAGGGGTTATTATTGAATCCAATTTTGGGAGAGGCCCTTTTCTTCTATATATGGATTATTGAGGTACAATAGAGTTTCTTCAACCGAAATGTTCCTTCACAACTTATTAGATAGTTAATGACTAGTACGATGAATTTCAAGGGGCCTATAGCAATATAAGTTGAGTTTGTATGCAGCTGAAATAAGTCGATTCAAAGTGCAAAGGTATTGTTTATAATCTAGTTGAAAATAATGTAATAAAATCACTAAAAAAATCACTCACTAGTGTAGATCCGTCGAAAGAAGCTCTTGCCCGTGAAAATGACAAATTTCCAGCAAGGAAAGTACAACCCCTTTGAAAGACCTTCTGAGGGTTGCCACCTTCAGCAGGCCATCTATCTACAGAAGAATCTGATGTGGCAACCCATATATCATCATCATGCAATGCCAATTGTAAAATAGGATGCTCTTTGGTACAAAGTAACACGCTTTCTCTTGTAGCCAAATCTGTTAAATACAACTGAGTATAAACAGCAATGAGATCAAAAAGGCATCACAGAAATAAATAGCTGCTACGTAAAAAATAAATAAAAAAGGAAAGTTCAGACTTAAACATAGAACATCAAGTTATAGATATAGACTTACAGAACTGTCTCTCCCACCACTATACACATGACTGAATGAAGGTGTGCTGGCAAGTGCCCAAACAGAGTCTGTATGCACGGCATAGGAATGCACACAGCGCTGCTGACCTAGATCCCATAGTCTACAAATAAGCATAAGAAATCATGTGTTGCCACTTCACATCTTAAACACCACATCCATATCTACAATAATACTGTATAATTACAAATTGATATAACTTAGCATGAAAAGCTAGGATGGTGACATTTGCAGAAGTTGCAAGATAATGAAAGGGAAATGTAATGATAGCTAGACAAGTGCACAAGGGATAAACAAAAGAATCAAATATGAAAAACTGTTCTTCAAGATAAGGGAATTCTACCTGATCATGGAATCTGAAGATCCTGATAAGCAATACCTGCAACCATGTAATTTGCAAAAGTCAGAAAAATCAGATAAAACATTTAACATTAGACTCCCTTTTCTCATTTTTCGTAGTTACTTTTCAGGTAATGTTGGAGTCTGTCTTATTACAAATAATTAAACATGCAACAAAGACCTATAAAAAGAACCATCATTTATAATTTGATTCAGCAACCTCTTCTTCCAATTATTCAACATCAAATTTTGGATAATATTGCATTCCCTATCTTGTATAGAAAGTCTACATATTTAAGCAGAGGTTCTAGATTAAGCCTTCAGATAAAATGATAAATTGAACTTGTATAGATAGTTAAAATCTCTCAGAAAAGTGATAGAAACCCAATGAAATGTCAATTATCGATGGAACACTAATCCCTAAATACCCATACTTGAAACTAACCTGCCTGTGGGATCAAAAAGCAAAGCTCTGATATTATCAGTATGCCCTCTGAGCTTCATGGTTTTTGAACCACTTCTGGGATCCCAAACACGAATAACCTAGAGAGTAGGAATGTAGTGAAAAACATAGCTATCAAAGTCTGAGAAGATTAAAAAATGTAAATCCAGAAGTTTGATGAATCCAACAACCAAGAAAACAAGAACTACCCCAACCATTAGAAGGTACCTTCTCAGTTCCTCCAGACACGAGAAGGTTTCCATTATCATTCATTGCCAATGCATAAACAGATTCTTTATGCCCTTTGGCAGCAATTGGGACATATCCATGAGAAGGAGTAGGGTGCAAAGAAATATTATTGTTTGAGCCAATAGAATGCAGACCGTTGGAATTCCCTGGGCCCACAACGCCATTTGCATGGTCATCTTCAACAGCATCAGTTGACTTAGAAATGGGCCTAAGTGCAGCTTCAAGATCCCACATGAAGACCTCCCCACAAAGGCCACCAGATGCAACAATAGTACTCTATGATACATAAGTTTGTACTGGTATTAGAATGACTGACTAACGTACAAAGCAGATTTACCTAATCAGTTTGAATAGAAAGCTTGACTATAAGAAATAAGGGGTCAGGAGGTGGTTGTCCAAGTTATATAAAAAAATGGCCAGAAAGCTTCAGTTAGGGACTACATTTTTTGGTGCTGCAGCTAGGCAAGTGACATAATCAGTATGCTGACGGAGAGTCCTTGTACAGATCCCGTCAGACAAGCAATTCCATGCCTGTTGCAAGTCATTTCTTAAGATCAACCAAAAAATAAATCCTAATTGCAGGATCACGCAATAATAAATTAAAGTTTCTCCCATCAAGTACCTTGAGTGTCGTATCAGACGAACAAGATACAATAGTACTATCACCAACAAGGACGGCATCATTGACCTGCATATTTCAAGATTTTGTTAGAGAAACAAGATCTAAGCTACACATCATTACCTGCTTAATTTAGAGTTCTATCTTTATTTGATATATATTTCAGAGCCTCAATTTTGTAGTTTTACAGGCATATACATATGGACATGTTTTGGGGATCTAACTTTTTGTTTTCTGTATTTTGATTTCCCCCTTTTTCCCCTTTTGTTTCAATTGAACGGTCCTCGCGCTGTTTCTCCTTTAAATAATGTAAAGTTGACCTTTCTTCAAAAACAAATATATGAACATGTCTGGAATTCAGCACATTACTAGGTATACCTACTTGAGATATTACTAGGCATGAAAAGCGAGAAAGAAAAAATTAAACTTTCAAACAATAACATACTAGTTAAGAGAGTAGAGGCATCCTATGCATTTTGAAAAGGAAAAAGTGATATTTACTTGAACAAACCAAAAGAAATATTATTGAGTCCTAAACACGCTATTGATGTGAGGTAGAATGAAAATGACGAACGGAAAGAACAATCCAAGAAACTAATATAAATTATAGCTAGAATTGAAGGAAAACTCAACATCCAAGGTGAAGACCCCTAAATATGTTGGACATTAGAATACGTAATGAAAACTGCACCAACATAATACTTCCTCTATTAGTTTCAAGCCATCCTTGAATTCCAAATGAACCAAAGTTACCAAACACTTTAACTTCCTACTAAAATTGATTCTTCAAAAAGAAATAAAATAATAACCTGGCGTACACAAAATTGAAATTAAAATATAATTATTAATTATCCAGTCCCGTGACTGAACTTCTTTTTTTTAAGGAAATATCATAAATAGCTCCACATTATTTCAATATTAAAAGGATCAACCAGTTGCCTTATGACATTCTATAGGTGCCAGTGGAAAATAGCTCTTAATCAAATGAAACAATCAAGTTGAAATGATGATGCTATCCAAAGGGATATTCCATTATATTTTGAGGATCTTAGTAAATATATCCTGCCAACATTGATTTCAATGGTGATGAAATATCCTTTCCTGGCAAAAAAATCATTTCTTTCCATTTCTTACTGGACATAACTTTGTAAGAACGTATAAAATGGTCAACAAAAATAACCAATGCATTGATGGATAGTAGACAAGTACTCAAAGATGTTAACATAAATAAGAGCACAATATAATTTATTTAGCAATAAAATACTATTATCATTCGCCCGTTACAACATTTTAAGACTTTCAGTTTTATAGCTAGCCTTGTTGTCCTCTTTCAGTGGTATGGAACGTGCAATGAACGTCATTTAACACTAAAGAACGTTACAAAAGACAACCAAAACATCAAGACAAGTTAGATATTAACAAACGAGATTACCCAATCAACATGGGACTCAAATGTAGCAGAGCATGTAGCCCCATCTTCAGCCAAGTTCCATCTCTTCAATGTACCATCTCGGCTTCCAGTGAAGAGGTAGTCTGTTCCATCTGTCACTGGTGCCTTAAACACAGCCAAACAATTTATACCGGCACAATGCTGCAAATAGAAGTATCCAAGGTTTAAGATTAATAAATTTATGCACTTTATTGCTTATAGGAGAAAAAGTAGAGGTGGCAAACTCATAATAAGGAGAAACACAGCTTATGTACTTACGGATAGAAAGGAAAAGTTGTAAAGCTGAAAACAATCCATAATCAACCTAAAGAGACTTACAATGCCACAATAAATTAAACTCAGAATTCTAACATGTCAAAAATCTCAACATCACTACTTGAAGATGCTCCAGAAACAAGTGAACCCTGTTTTTTTGTGTGTGAATAACACTCTTCTGACCTGATTCTAGCTAGAAAAGTAAGGGTACATTGACATTGAACTAACATAGGAACAAGAAATCTGAATGTCTCAGGCAATGTAACAAATGGATTAAGCAGGGATAATCCATGATAGCCATCAATGTAAAGATTTCCATGTCTAATAAGATTATGACGGATTCCACTAGCCTACCCTTAAATTTAAATTACATTATCATAGATCACAGAAACTAAATTAAATACATAAATCAGTGGCATAGTAGCATTACACATTAGTAATGCCACGTATTAGCATTACACATATTGCAAACAAGCTAAAATGGGAAAATCAATACATGACATAAAGAGGGCCCCACTTTTTGTGTTCCGATCATCCAGAAAATAGAATACCAATTCAGTAAAAACTGTGGGACCTAAGAAAGAAGAGTAGTTGGAAAGGCAAAGAGACTGAATTGGATCTTAAGAGCTCCACCTTTTTGTCATCAACATCATTCAACACATATGTCAACCTCTTCTCTTTCCTGGAGCGAACCGAGTTTGTATTTCCAGCACTGGCAACTCGATGCATTGCGAAAATCACTGAGCCTGTATCAAGAACAAAGAGAAAATATAACCAAAGACGACAGGGTATTCAGTAACTTTAATAGAAAGCAAAAACGACACGAAGAAATATATAGATCTCGTACCAAGTTCCTATAAATGCTGGACCAATGTTATACTGCCTGTTCTTTCCATTCCAGCGAACAGAGTTCGCGAGTGTAGAAAGATCAAAGCATTAGGTAATAACACAGAAGCATCACGGTTTTTTTATTTTGTGATGACTAGGGTGCTCATACTAGATTACTCACACATCAACAAATCATTGGGAAGCTAGCACAACAACCTACTGCCAATACCCCCACTTAAATCCAGGTGCTTTCAATGGGAATCGAACTTGAGACCTCAGGGTAGTAAACCCTTTAGTCCAAGTCTCTTCCCATCCGAGCCACCTGTGGTGGGTAGAAGCATCAAGATCTTAACATGTATTCATGAAATAGTGTTGATTTGTATTGACCTCTATCTCTCTCTCTTTCCTTTTCTCAATGCTAGCATTGATTGTTGGATCTTAAGTTGTTAACAGCATAACAAGGTTTACAGGAGACACTAGATAAAATTTGGGTAATCAGCAAATGAGGGGAGATTCAGAACAACTCTAGTGATAGAAATGAGATAGTAGTGTACTTAACAGCATCTAATGAGTAAGGACAAGTGTAGGGAATTCTGATTCATCAATAACCTGTTTGGTGTATCCTTTTGTACGTTTTTCTTTGTTCGATATTTATTTCTAAGTTGATTAGGCTATACTATTTCCTTATGGACACCCTAATAGGGTTTTTTTGTGCTTCTTATGTTTTAAAGTAGCCTGTACTGTTTAGGTGGCTTGTTTGATGAAACAAAGCTTATTATCCAGCTTAAATTCCTTAAGATTTTATATTCTATAAACCCTTGAGTCACAACAATTTGATAACAAACTGATTCTACTGAACATTCATCTGAAGCAACAGAAGCTGAATTGGCATTCCCTATACGACTGCTCTGGATAAAGATGCTCAGATTTTAGGTGAATTTCTAATCTGTGACCAATCAAACACCATTTAACGAATAAACAATTGGAATTAACTAGTCTCATCCTTCAGCTTAAAGTCAGCTTCAATTATACAGTGATCCGATAACAAACAACAATCGCATTTCAACTACCAACAACCTCCCTGAACACTATGGCGAAGGCGATAAGCTTGTAATAATCAATATAATCAAGCATTTTTTGTCCAATTTTTTAAAAAACAAAATTGATTATATGAATCTCGTTTAGCATCTAGAAATAGGGAGACGACTGTGTGATCAGACCGGTGACAAGCTTTATTATAGATTGAAGAAGATGACAAGGATGAAGATGATGAAGAAAACTAACCCTGGAGAAGTAGCGCGGAGTCTCTCTAACTTAGTTGCGGCTCGGCTCGCCTCCGTCGAATGCAAAATTGATCTTCGACCACTTCCTTCCACGTTTAAAAGAACTTCACCGGTTCTAAAATCTGACTCACTCAATCCTCATGCCGGTTCGTTTTTATTTAATTACATATAATTCTTACCTATCTTATATTAAAATATTAATAATTATTTTTATTAAAATAACTAATAAACTCGGTAAAATTTTAGATAATTATAATATAGGTAGTGATATGGGAAGAATGATGTGTCATTATATTACTGGTTGAAAAAATGATAAAAGTGAGGAATTGATTAATTCGATGCTACCAAGTATTATCTGTATCCACTCATGAAATGACACCTATATACAAAAGTGAAACATTACTTCTCTTATTTGTTGATTTTTCTCTCTTTGTACATGTAGAACTTTCTTAATAGATTACATGTATGGGTTTGAAGAAGAGTGAAACGGTTTTGAATGAGAGTGAAGACAGGTTTAATTAACAAAAATAAAACAAATCAAATGAAAGGATTTTGTTTACTTTGTCAATATCACCCATTAATCCACATAAATGCAAAGCTAGAGTTAACGGTAAAGAAAGTGAGAAGAGAGAAAAATTTTGTTATTTTTTGACTAATCAGAGGGACACGTGATCCTGTTAATCGTTCTCTCCCTCTATATTTATCTTAAAATATCACTCTTCTATCCTATCTAGACAAAAATGTTGGATATGGATAGACTTATATGAATTTTATAATATTATATATATATATAATGTATATAATTAAAAGTTATTTAGTTTAGTTAATTAATCATTGTGTATGTTTAATGACTATAAACTAAGCGTTTAAATTGATAAGCTCGTTTTATGTAAATACATATATTGCATTGGGGAAATCTAAATCGAAGGAGAAATAGTTTTTAGTAGATTTTGGACGTTTCATCCTCTAATTAATGTTATAATATATCATTTTATTCTAATTATTTAGCCTATTCAAAATAAGTAAAACAAAATATTTTAATATATAGGAAATTAGGGTTTAGGATGGAAGAATTGGTCTATGATTTAATCAATGGATAATGTGGTTACCAATTAGGTTTTTTTTCCTTTTTTTATTACCCAAAATTAGTTTTTAGGTGAATAATTAGTGGAATTTGGAAACTCCTCATTTTGGGAAAAAAAATAAAAATAAAAATTATTTAAAAATAATTATTTTAATATCTTAATAGGATATTAATTTAATTCAAAAATATATTTTAATTATATATATATATATATATTAACAAATTTAATAATATTTGTTAGTAAAAAATTAACTTCATTTCAACTTTAAGTGTTCCTAAAGAAGTCTATATAATTATTCATTATGGAGTCATAATTTTTCTTTAAATATTTATATTTTTTAAATAATTGAATTCAAATTTATTTTTGAAGTATTGAAAATGATATTAATTAATCTAATGATAATATAATATAATATTAAGAAAATGTTACAAATATAAAAGGATGTATATGATAAATTCAAATATAGTTAGATTGATGGCTAGTTTAACATAAGGTCAATATCATGGGTAGGGTGCAAATGAATCAAGTTGATCGTGAACCGTTCGGTTAAATCTCGATTTGAATTTGACTTTGATCAAGTTCGAGCCGACTCGTTTAATATTTGAGTCGAACTCGAACTAATATAAATATTTATTCAAAAGTTTGTCAAACTTTTTCGAGTATGTTAATAAATAATAAATAATTTTATTTATTATAAAAACTAAAATAAAATTCTACACAAATATTTGAAAATTTTATTTTATTCAAGTTTTTGAGTCGAGTCGACCTTGTAGATAAATAGTCGAGTCAAGCTCGAACTCAATTGTATAAATATGTTCGAGTCGAACTAATAAATACTTAATCGAGATTTAAGTCCCGAGCTCAAACTTGAACTCGACTTGACTCATTTGCAACCCTAATAATGACTAGAACATATGGTACATTTGTTTAGACTCACTCTTCTTTTATTTATTTTTAATTAAAGAGAACGACAACTCACAGTCGTGACTCTCGCTTCAACTCAAAGCGTTTTCAGTAGAATGTTCTTCTTCTCACGAGAATTAATCTATGAGACACGTGGACTTGATGTTTTTAAAGAGGAAGGCATTTCAAATGTAAAATTGTATTTAGTAAATTTTTAAAATTAGTGAAAGATTATTTGAAATCAACTTTAATATAATTTTTTAAGATGTATATTAAACTTTAATCACTTAAATATTATTTTTAGTTTAACATAGCTGACATTTAAAAAAAGAGAGAGAAAAAACGCTGGGCTGGGCTCAAATATTTTATTGGGCCCAAAATAGAAAGCTTGTATTCTTTTAGGAACAATATATGGCTCGTTACTCGACAGCCCAATAATTTCCTAAATCATACCTTTTTTTCTTCATTTTTTGACTATTCATATATTCACCCCAAAGTTCGTTTGATGTTGAGTTATTTGTGGGTTTTTATTGAGTTTTTTTTTTTAATTCAATACTTTATTTACTTTTTTAATTGATTATTATAATATACTTTTTAAAAATTTTAAATTTTGTAAAATAAAATTATTTTAATATTTTGATTAGTTAGATAGTTAAAAAATAAATAAGATATATTTTTCTTTATAAAAAACATAACATCAAACTGGCTAAAGTTATAAACAAAACAATTAAAATATAAACAAGCAATCATTTCCGATATAAACCAGTTCTTCCAAAATCCCATTTTTCCTTTTATTTTGTTTATCTGTCCTGCAAGAATCCTAATTATAATTATAATTATATAATTCGATTCCATTTTCAATTCGAATAGTTTGGTGTATGTTTTTCTTTAATTTGTCTCCTAATTGATCATAAATTCTCTTTAATTTTGTTCGGAGCACTAATAAACAAAAATAAATATAAAAACATCATTAATGTATTTATTTTACATATTTTTATAATAGTTTATGTTTATTTATTTTTTTATAATAATATGAATTTTTAATATATTAATATATATATATATTATATAAAACAAGTTTTTTTTTTAAAATTTGTCTTAATTTTATTTTTTATTTAAAAAAAAACATGATATAAGCAATACTCCACAGGAATTATTCAAAATCGAATAGGATGAGAATTGTAATAAAAACAATTATCTGAATAGATCAATGCGAGAATGATAATTGCACTCCCGTCATATTGTCATCATATTCTATACTACCAAACCCTTTATGTTCATCCTCTATTGCATTGCATGCGCAAAGATGCACTTTTGTCGTAACGCCAACAATCATCCTGTCTCTGCGTTGGCTGCGAATGAGTAACTAATTGGTTGTGTTAGAATTAGGGTGACAATTCAGATCGGAATTAAGTTGACGGGTTCAAATTGGCAAGTTAACGGATTAAACAATATTAAACTAAACTTGATATGTTTAATAATTCGGGTCAAATTCTTTAACTGAACTTTATTTGTTTATTAATTTGTAATTGACCTGCCTGATTCGATTGATCCGACTCAATTTAAACTCAACCCAATTTAATTCAGTTTAGTTAATCTTATTTTATATGAAAATGACATCTAACTCAAAAGAATAATGAAGTTAAATCACTTTTGTGTTTAAAAAAATTCTAAAAAAAGGAATGAGTAATTAAAAAAAGGAAAAATATTAAAGGTTGATGACTCTATTTGGGTCAACGTGTACACGAATAATAATGGAAAAGGAAACTCATAAGATGGATATAAACAAGTTATTTATTTATTTTTTATAATGTATGAAGATAATATTATCTTGTGATTATTACCTTATCTTCAATTTATTTGGTAGTATATGATAATATGAAAAAACTTTGATGCTACCACCTTAGAAGGAAATGTAAACTTTGATGATTTTTTTTTAATGGAAATGAGAATAATTTTTATACAAATTATTTGAAAAAAAAAACTTATACATTGTACATTAGGATGATCAAATTGAATTGTATAGGGTGATTTTATTTAATGTTTTTGTTAAATTTAAATTTAACCATCTATTATATTTTATTTAGATATTTCACCTTATATAATCAACGCATTTTCTATTAACTTAAGAATGAATCAAACTAAATTTATAAAGTTAAAAAGAAAAAATTTACTAAGATTATGAGTTATTATATACACACATTAGGATGATTAGTGATATAAGTTATATAAGTTAGTGATGATTGGTATGACTTATAAGGAAAGATATAAGTTGTATAGGGTAATATAAATTATATAAATATTAATTTCAAATTATTATTATTATTATTTATATTTAGTATTTACTTATATTATAAATAATATTATTTATTATTATAAATTATTGTATTGTTATTATTTAATAATTAATTTAATTTTAATTAAAATATGAAGAAATAATTATAATATAAACTTTAAAATATATTTATTTAATTTAAATATTATTAATAATTGTAATAAAATAAAATATAAATAATATATAAAATAAACAATATTATTTATAATATAAGTAAATATGAAAAATAATAATTAATAAAATTATCTTTATAAAAATAAATAAATATTTGTAATTAAAATATTAAAAAATTAAAAAATATATATTAAAAATGATTATATATAATAATATCAAAACTAAATAAAATATATTTAATATATTATATAATAATAAGTTATTCATAATATTAATAAGGGTATAACGAAAAATTAAAATTAAGTGATATAAAAATAATGTTGTATATAAGAAAATTAATTACTATTTCATATCAAATATAAGGTATAAATTATATAGGAATATAAATTTTTAATAATAGTAAAATTATAAAAAAACATTCTATTAAAACAATAGTATAGTTTAGTGTTATATTTTTTTTACCACCAAATAAACATTATCTTATAAAATAATAATTCATTATGGTACTTGAAGCGATAAAAATTAATGTTTTAAAAATTAAGGATTACAAAATTAAATAAATAATTAAATTACTTAACAATTTATTATCGTGAGTATCAATTTTTTGAATGAATTATATATTTTACTATAATAATTTTTTTTATCATATGTAATAATATTTTAAACTTATATTTTAAGTTACGATAGGATCAGAATAAATGTCCACTATTCTTTTAATGCTCACCCATACTCAACGTCACGTCACATCAGTAGTCAATAACATTTTTTCTATATATTTTATTTTATTTTCTCTTAGAATGAAATTTTCAATAAAAAAAAAATAGCTTAAACGGATAATGGGATACAAAGAAATTACATTTATAAAGTGGAATGATAGATGGAGAGTTTGAATAAGGGAAAAATATAATTTGATTGATTGAAAAAAATAATAATTTTTTTTTCTATTTTATATTTATTCATTTTTTCTGCCAATAAGACGATGATACGTTATTTCATCTCATCTCTTCGTTCAATTTCCCTCCCATAACTTTGATATAATTATTTTTATAAACATTTTGTTTAGTAATTTTTTAAGAGATCTATTTTTTTTAATCCTCTTCTGTCTCAATTGGTTGTCAATGGTTCCATATTCTTATATTTAATATTAATTATATTTAAACAGTTTTATTTATAATAATAAGATAAAGCCCATAAAATGTATTTATAAGGTATGCTTTTAAAAATAGATGGTATTTAAATATAAATAGTAAAATGTATAATAATTTATTTACATGTGAGTATTTTGTTTTTCTTAAGTTAATGTCTATGATTTGAACATTACTAAGTGGTTTCAACTTTAAAAGTTTTTATTAATATAAATCAATTAATTTAATTTAAGTAATAAGAATCTTGATTTAGAAATAAAAAATTACAAAAGAAAATTATAAATTAATATTCTGATATATATATATATATATATATATATAGAATGTAAAGTCACTTTTGAATTTTCCTATCTTCTCTTTCAAAAAAGAAGTAATGCTCTCTTTTTAACTTTTTTTTATTGGCTATCATCCATTACCATATACTTTCGGTAAAAGTGAAAACGATAAGAAATACATCTTTGTCCATTTGTTTTTAGTTTTAAATTTTAATTACTTATCTTCTCATTTCAGAAGATTCAAAAGTCAAATCCATAATTATGTTTTTTTAAAGGATAAATTGTGAGTTGGATATCTCTTTTGAACCTAGAAATTTAGCGTAACTAACAATTTAGAGCTTTTAGGATTAAATTTATACAAAAACAACATTTTATTTTAACGATTTTAACGATTTTAAACGTTATTAACTTATTATTTAAATGATATTATAGATAAATAAAAAATTAATGTAACTAATTTAATTATCGAATTTCATATAAATTTGTCAACAAATAACACTAGTTTAAAAAACCTGTCTATTAAATTTTATATAAAAAATATTTTAAATTAAAATAAATTGAAAAATAACTCCACTTAACATAAAGTAATATAATTAATAAATAAAAAACAATTGAGTCCACTTTTTTCTACATGTAAATTGTTATAATTTTAATTTTAATTCTAAAATTTTAAAATAAATTAATTCGTTTTTATTGAAAAAATAAAAGAATTTCAATTCATTAATAATTTTTATGTTTTAAAAAAATTATAATAAAATCAATTTTATCAATATTATTCATAATATTAATATATCAGTTTGAAAAAACACCCTAAAATAATTTAAATAACAAAAATCTTGGCTATAATTTGATACTCAATATATACATATTGATTTCACACCTTAATCGAAATATAAATAGTAAATTAATAAGATGTTTTGTTTGAAAAAAATATTGAAAATATGATACCGACTTAAGAAGTTGGAATTACAAAATTAAATTGATTTGAATTGAATGTAATTCTTAATTTTAAAGGGTCTAACCAACATAATTGAATTAAATTCTCTAATTCGAATTCCAATTTATTGTTACTTAACACACCTTAACAACAATTGAAAAGTAATTTCTTGTTGGTCCCTCCAATTATTTTTCTAAATTTGGATGATGCGTATGGGCTTCTTTCCAAAACTTAAATTGGAGTAAATATTGTATTTTTGTTCAATTTGGCATCTATATATATAAACTTGATTATATTTTTTATCTCAACTTTTTTAATCTGAATAATACTATTAACTATTGGTTATTGGTTGATCGTTTGTTTTTCATACCTTTCGGTTGTGTTATCATTTCTGTGTCATTCACCTTCTTAATAGTAATTAGACAAAATTATTGGATTTATAATTCTTTTTAATAAAGAGTTATTAGAGATTATCTTATATAAGTAGTCTATTTTATCGGTATATTTTCGTAATTTGTACAAAATTTTCACTATTTTATTAATATTATATATATATATAATATTATATATATATATATATATATATATAATATAGACGTTCATTATTATTTTATAGGACTTTTTCCAACATTAAAAAACATCATCAGCTCCTACCAGTGGAATTTGATAATGAGGTCTCCATCCCGTGCTTAATCATGCCTTGAAAGCCAGAAACTATCTAATCATCCCAGTCGTTCATCCAAAAACTTGCCTCCGCACTCCCACTACCAATGAGAGGACTGAAAGCGGCCTACTTGAGAATGGCTCCTTGACTTTGCTTGAAACGACTAAAGATAGTTTTAATTGTCGCTCATAATATTTGATAGATATTTTTTCGATATCATTTCATTAGTTTGTTCGGCTAACTCTATTTCAACACTCATTATATAGGAATACAAATTAGTTAGACCATCACCAAATTGCATAAATCGTTGAAGTTTTTTTAATAAAAAAATATTTATTTTTGTTTTACATTTAGATCAATGGTTTATTTTAATTTTGTAGATCCTATTTTGTTTTATTTATTAATTATTTTTTATATATAATTTTTTATTTAATTTAATAAAATTAATAATTATAAAAATATAATTAATAAATAATTAAATGCTTAACATTAAAAGTTAAAGGATGCAATACAATATAATATATAGTATTTATTTCAATAAACTATGAATAAAATATTTTATAATATTATTTAATGAAATGGGATTTACAATTTCATTAGTTGAGTATAAAATTAGTACTTTGACTTAATTTATAATTATGCAGTACTAATATTATATAATAATAATAATAAAATAACAACAAAACTAATAACTCCTTACCTTATTTGAAAAATAATTAAAATTATGTGTTTATGATTTTATGTTGTTGCTATTAAGTTTGAAATTGGCATTGTCAATATTGTTGGGCAGAAATGCCTATAATATAAATATGATCAAATGTCCTTATTGATTTGAAAGTTGTTTGTAACATTATAATTATGAAGTTGAATTAGGTATATATTTCTTTTAAATGGAAAATATTTAATTTCATTCTATCAAAGTAACTTTAAAAATAAAGACTATTAAACTTAGATTGCAAAAAAAGCATGGTTCACAAAAAGTAATTTTATCATTTTGGAATTGATAATTGAATTATTACTTTTAATCTAAGTTATTGTATTGATAATATGTAGGGACAGGTGAGAAAATATATGGCTTGATGTGTAGTATCTTGAATGTGGAATGCTATGAAGGATTATTGAGAATTGGATTTTTATTGTATTCTTTATCTGATTATTGGGAATTTGATTTTTGTTTTTTTGCTTAAGCATACTATTATGAATGAATGAATTTTGCTAAAAATTATTGATACATACCAATTACCAAACATTCAAGTTAGGCTGATTTGTTCTTACCATTTTTCTTATTATAGAAAATTAATATACCATGTTATCGTATCTAATATAATTATATAAATGAAAGTATTTTGAATATGAATCCAACATGACGCGTCGATAGTTTCTTATGTCAAACTTTTCTACTTAAGCTACATTAAGTGCATAGAATTTTTTTTAACTTTTATCGTATTACACATTATAGTAATTACCACAAAAAAAAACAATTTTTTTTACCCAAATATTAGAACATTTAGAAACAATACTTTAATTACTAAATGTCTTTCCTATTACAAGTTGTGTGATAAAACTTTGTTGTCCAAATAATGTCAATTTAGGTGTCAAAAATCATGAACCAAACAATACGTTCAACCAGGGGCGAAAAAAGTAAAAAAAATTAAAAAATTAAAGATATGCCACATTTATACCGTAAAAAACAAAATTATGTCACATGTCCGCACTAGGCAACCAACAATTTGTTTGAGGTGCACAATTTACTTTGTAGGTTGCATTTTTTTTTATCATAAAGAGAAACTTAAAAAGAAGATAGTCTCTCAAAACATTTGATTCTCATTCATTTCCAGTATGTTCTAGTTGAGCATCTTTGGGTAATAGTGTAGTGTGAAACATCTCCTTTGAACTTTTTGTTATACTTTTATTCTTATCTATTTTTTACTCTTATCTTTTGTTTATTGTTTGTTGTTTTATTAAAATAATGAATTTAACATATGTTTACATTAAAGTTAAATAGAATATTGAATTGTATATATAAATAATTATATGAAACAATTAAGATAACTAAAATATTAAGATTATTATATATAAAACAATACAAATTAAATTTTAATAAAAACGTTTTAAGTTTGAGTGAGGTGTCAACGTACCTATAACGTTAGGGTCATGGTAGTTTATTAAATTAAAAATAAAATAATAACAATTTCACAAATATATATATGAAAACTTTAATTTGAAGTTAATAAATAGTTTTTATCTACCTATTATATTTAATTTTGAAAAAATAAATGATTAATCTATCTTATTTATAAAAACAATGTTTTTTTCCCTCAAATGAACACGTTGAATAAATCAAACAATATTATCATTGAATTTATGATCGTATACAAATTCATTAAAATCACATATTTATTGAGATAGAAGTCATAGTTATAAGGTAATTCTTATTCTACTATAAAATATAATGTCACGAACTCATATGGTTATTTTATAAAATAAAACATATTATATTTATATTTTTCAATTAACCATTTAAGCACAAGTCTAAATAAGTTTGTTATTTCAAATTAATTAACAAAATAATAACTCCTTAATTAAATTAAGACTAATTTATTTGAATTTAACTACAAACTATTACCTTACTTTTTCTTTACTGGGTCACCCTCACTTAATTCATAAATCAAAATATTAAAATATATTTAATTTTAAATTATTATTTTTTTATTTAATTATTATATATTATTACCTTTAAAATATTTTTATTAAAACAAATAAACACTTCTTCGAAGTCATTACCGATCATTATTTTTTAAAATAATTAAATTTTTACAATAACAAAAATCCTAATCAGCCCTAAAATATGAATTTGATTTTTTTATATCAATAATTATTATTTCATCGCTTCTTTCATAAAACCTTATATTAATTATATTTACTAATTTATTAATAAAATAATATCTATTTCATTTTTAAAAAATAATTTTTAAGTTCTTACTTTTTTTTTTATTTTTTTTATTTTTTTAACGAATGATCCCTAGAGCTAGAAGATCTATATTCCCTAATTTTGATATTTATGAACCACTCTTATCACTTAACTATGTTAAAAAATTATTTTTAAATTCCTTCAAAATAGATTGATCGTAAAAGCCTTCTACAACACCTAACACTTTTTTCCATAAAAAAAAAAAAAAAAAAAAAAAGTAGTTGTAGGTTTTTCCAAGTTAGAGAATTTTTCGCACTTCAAACCAGTTAGGTAAGGTTCATTAATAGGGTAGTTAATAAATTATATTTAACTTTGATTATTAATTTTTAAGATTTCAATATATTATATTATCTCTATTTTACTTAGAAATACATACAAAACATTAAAACCAAAAAACTGAAAAATAAAATCATGCCAATCCTCTGTCTGGGCTTGTAAGATATGGGTAGAATAATTTTATATGGACTAAGGTATAATTTTAAATGATAAAAAAAAAAAACAATCAAGTAGTCACGTTTTCTCTAACTTTGCATTTAAGTTAGAAGATTGTCCGGGTCATGTTTTAGCTGTATCCGCGTTGTCTGTGATTGTGCCCAAAACAAACAAACCACGTGATCGCCATTAATTTTATTTTACAACCATTTATTCATCGATCAATATATATATATATATATATATAAATGATTTGGAGGAAATTTGCAAGAGATAATTTGAGAGAGGATGATGTGGCGCGCAAAATCTGATTTGCTGAAAAAATAATATTTTTTTTCTCTAATCATTTTTATTTCTTTTTAGTCAATGATATAGTGACACGTCATTTCCTTCCTAATTCTCTCCTATCACTAATATATATATATATATTCAGAAGATCCCTGTGCGATAAAATATATTATTACAACGTTCCGCGTTTATCAAATTTGGTGTTGAATTTAAAATATAAAAGATTATTAGCCTAGTTGGTTAAAGAGATATACTTGTTTTGTTAGGTTGTGAGTTCGAAACATACCTAAAGAATTTTTAATTTTATTTTTAACCGTTTTAAGTTTATGGACGGATTAACTCTGAATCCGACCCAAATATACATTTACTCTTACATATATATCCAAATTAACCACAGCTCTCGACCCGGAAATTCAGACACTTTCAAAATTAAGCATCATTATATATATATATATAGAAACTTACAACAACATTTAGAAAAATGATAAAAGGTGAAAAGAGACAAGAAATAATTTTTTTTTTCAGCGAATTAAATTACGCTTACCTAATTCTTTCTCATTTTTTCTTTCACAAATTTCTCTTTATTATATTGAAATGATTTAACCATTAAAAAATAATAATAATATGATTGGCACTATTCTTGCCAGCCAGTTTGATATAATGGGTTATTTTGATTTTCTGATTCTTTTATTTTTATTTGTTTATTAAAAGTATTTTTGTTTTGTAGGGCATCGTTCTCATTTTAGTAAAAAAATATATTTAATTTATTAATAAAAATATAAGATATTATTATTTTACTTTTATTAATTTTAAATATAAAATGACATTTACTAATTTATCATAAACAAATATAAAATAATTTTTTTTATATAAAAGATTCCTAAAAAATCTTGGATTATTTTAATTTGTTGGAATTTGTTTTGAAACTTTTAAAAAACTTATTCTATCTTTTACATTATTATATTTTGTAAGTATAAATCCCTTCATTTATCAATAAAATATTAATATATATTTACTATATTTTTAACTAATTTAAATTTTAAATATAAAATTATTTTAATAATTTATTTTAAACAAATCTCATATAATATTTGTACACTCATTTTTTACTCTCCCAATTTATAAAATTTTCAAATAATTTAGAGTTATCAAAATAATTTACTTAAAATTCCTATTAAGGCTAATTGCATGTGATACAAATAAAAAAATATTTTGGAAATAACATGTATTATTGAATTCAAAATAATTAAATTTTGAACTAATTTTAAATAAAACTCAAAATATATAAATAATTAAATAAATGAATGATACAATTAAACCTCATAATATCGGATAGAGTAATAACCTCGTTTAGTAGTAAATTTCGTCGGTCCCAACTTGAGCCAATGTTTTAAAGTAACATTCTCGCTAAAAATATAATATAATAAAAAATTAGAAAGTTATTAAGGACCCAAGTAATATGTAAAATAATAAATTCATAACTATATATATATTTTATATATGAGTTACAAAATTCAATTCTATTTAAAATATGAATATATAGTAGCTTGTTTCTTCTTTCCACCAAAGACAAAATTAATCACATCCTTGACTTTATGTAAAATATAAATAACTCCCAGTATGTTTTGCTCCGTGTTGTAACAAGGAATTATTCAAAGTTGATTGCTTGAAATACTTCCTTTGATGACACGTTTGGGATGACATTGTTATCGTTCGGTTCAGGATCAATCCCTTCATCAGTGTTCATTACCGACTCAATGATTTCTTCATCCGTAGATCAAATACATTGCATGTGATTGATTATTGTTTTCAAACATAATGTACTGTATTGTAATATTGCACATAAATAGTGTATAAAACTTCGGTAAAATAATATATTACTTTATCGATAAAGTAATAAATTCTATAAAGTAATATTTTTTCCGGTCTGCCTATGATAAACTAGGTTTATATTTATTTATTAAACTTTTTATGTTTTGCAGGTTGAAAAAAAAATGTTCGCTGGAGGTGACAGATGACTAATGGTGTAAGTAAACCGATCAAAACGTTCAAATCGAATCGAAACCGCTCAAACCAAACTGAATATCAATTCGAATCGGCCAAACCGAATTCATTTCGGTTTTATTTTTACCAAACCGATTCTAACCGTTCAGTTTGTCGGTTCAACACCACTGAAATCGCTCAAACCGTTTAAATCGACCAAATATTTAAATAAGAAGGGAATAAAAATCGAACCTTAAACCAACAACGATGAGTAATGTATTATAATTATTAGGTAATAACACACATTTAAACTAATAATAATAAAAGAATATCATGAACATAAAGACTTGTTAGTAGACTATCAACTTTTTTTTGGAAACGGTTAGAACCATTTCATTAAAATCTCAAAAGTGAGAGGGTTAGAAATTAAAACTAGATAAACCCTAGATATAATTAAGGATTACAATTAAAAGACCCTAAAATACTTATTATTATCATTAATATATTATAAAAAAACAGATATTACAAACAAAAAAAATTATATTCAAACCTAACCATCCCAGCCTTACATTTTTGCATGCCATCCGTTTTCATTGAGAGACTTTCTTCCCCTTTCTCTGATGATGAAAGAAGATTATATTGAAAAGGATAATGTGTATTATTGTTTCTCATTTTGAATTCTCTCTTTGTACGAGCCCGTTCTGATTTGATAGAAAGAATTGTTTCTAAGAATTTCAGGGTTTTTGCCTTTGTTATCTTCAACTTGAATTTATGTGTTCTTGTTTTCCTTATCTTCAGCTTCAGACTCCACATAGCTTTTGGAATCTTTTTTATCGCCTTTAGAATTCTCTATTTTGACTTTAAAATTCTGCGTGTCTTTCTCTTGAGTTTCTTCAACGACAACTTAAGGTTCATCTTCCATTTCCATTTTGATCCTTTGCATTATAGCAAATTTTATTTTCCTCTTCAACTTAATTCCCTTTACTTTCTTTCCTTCACTACTTTCCTTCTTCTCATAATCCTTGTTGCTTTTTTCTACAACTGTTTGATCTTTGAGTTTAGCCTCATATGTTTTCTTCTTTTTCTTTTCTACTTCCTAACTTTTTTTTTGCTTTTCTTCTTTAACTTTATCACATTTATTGTGCAGGAAAATGTTACAGAAAGAACACCTCTTTGGTTTCATTCATAAGATCTTTATGACATTGTGCTTTCTTTTATTGTCAACAATTGTTATTTTCATTGGCAGGACACTCCTAAAAATAATTCTAACAAATGACAAGTGTTCTTCTTCTTCTTTAGTTATTGGGTCCATATATAATGGTTTCCCAATCGTACCTGCAAAATGACTAAATGCTTTAGTATTGTACATGTGGGTTGGAATGTTACAGAGCTTAAACCAAATTTGGGTCGTTTTCTTTGGTCTGCTTTGTAGATTCATCTCTTATGACCACTTTTCGAGCTTCATGTTATTTGATCCTATGTAAGTATGCCATTTCTCCAGGACTTCTTTCAGATTTGAGCATTTTTTGAACTATAGGAAGTAAATATCATGTATGTTTGTAGAAATTTTTTCAAGTCCATTTTCTCCCCACTATTTAATTAGAGTCTCTTTGATAGTTGAGAATGATACTTTGTTTTTCTCAATGAAGTTTTCAACCACCACAAACTCTTAGTCTTCAATACATTTATCCTTTACTTTAGAAGACAAATTGAATTCAAAATAAGAGTTGAGTACCTCTACCTTTGTTTGGATATCCCCAAGTAAATTTTTCCTTTGTAAGCATAATTTTAAAATTTCTTTTCTCTTTTATCCTAATCAAGATTTTTATTTTCTAAGGAAATTTTTGAAAAAAAAGTTGAATTGGATTTGAAAAACTCGAAATCCAATTTTCTAATCAAAGCTTCTACTTTTCGTTCAAGCTTCGACGATGCCTCGACGCAAAGGATGACAACTCTAAGTGGGCGTAGATAAGTGTTCAACGATAAAAGAAAGCTTCATGTCCAATTGGTTTCACGTTTAAAGGCTCCCAGCAAAAAAAATTTGGACGCCCTGAGGTTGAATAAGACCTTTAACTCGACAAAGAGCTTTCCCAACGACCAAAGATCTTCTACGCGCGTCAACCTTCCTCCCGACCGAATAAGCTCCGCGAGTTGACTTGGTCCATGGGACACCTCACCCGCGTCTATGTGCTCCTGCTCACCCGTTTACCCTGGTCCACCTAGATCTACCGACCTGCGAGTAGACTGACCCTACCTAACAATCTTAGGGCCTTTTTTCTTGTAACCATTTAAATTATTTTGTTTTTAATGATTTTTGAGTGTTCTAAATACTTTTAAAAAATTCAAAATCTTATGAAACACTTCAAAATAAATTTTAAAACAAAACATAAAAAATTATTTTACTAAAGACTCATTTGGATTTATTTTTAAATTTAACATCTTTATTTAGGGAAAACAGTTAAAATAATTTTATTAAAATCTCAAAAGTGGAGGATCAATAATCAAAGCTAGACAAACCCTAACTATGATTAAATGATGACAATCAAACGACTCTAAAGAACTTGATTCGTAGCAATCAAATATACAAACATAGATTACAAACAAAGATTATAAACTATATCAAATCATAATTATCCCAATCAAGATTTTTATTTTCATACCAACATATTGTATCAACAGGTTGTCTTCATTTTCCCCTTGTCCTTTCTCTTCCCCTTACCCTTTCTCTTGCAATGA
Source organism: Impatiens glandulifera (assembly GCF_907164915.1). Lineage (NCBI taxonomy): Eukaryota > Viridiplantae > Streptophyta > Magnoliopsida > Ericales > Balsaminaceae > Impatiens > Impatiens glandulifera. Next base: position 44,755,115 of record NC_061863.1, on the reverse strand, counting down.
AATGAGGATGAACTGAAGAGGTTAATGAATAATGTTTATTCTCATTTTGATTTCATTCTCTATATGAACTCATTCTGATTTGATAGAAATAATTATTCTTTAGGATTTCTGGACTCTTCACCTTGTTGTTCCCATCTTGAATTTCTAGATCATTGTCTTCATTTCCTTCAACTTCAGCTTTGGAATCCTCAACAACTTTGGATTCCTCTATATCAATCTTATAATTCTCTTCTTTCTTTTGATTAGACTGAGTATCTTTCTCTCTGTTTTCATCAGCAACTACTTCAACTTGATTTGATTGTGATTTATTAATTATCTCTTCAACATGATTAGGTTGAGGTTTCACCTCCTTCTTCGTACTGTTTTATTCTTGTACAATTTTTTTTTTCTGTTTCCTATTATTTGAGCACATTTTTTTCTTTGATTATATGCATCTCTGTTTCATTTTCCTGCATTTTTACTTTTTTGTCTTTATGAATTTTATGGTCTTCTTTCTTAGCCAAATCGTAATTTGGGCTTGCATGTTAGAAGGTATTGTAGAAAGATAATTTATATGGCCTCTACTCATAATTAATTTCCATGACAATATGTTTTTCTTTTTTTGTCTACTATTCTCATATTTTTGATAGTGTGCTTCTAGGATGCACATTAATGATAATTCTAGCAAATGATAGGTGTGCTCTCCTCTTTCAGTAATTAGGTCAATGTATAATTGACTATCCAATAAACCTATAAAATTACTAAGGGCTTCAGAATTGTACATATGTGCAGACATATTCTAGAGCTTGAACAATATATTTATAGTTTCTTTTGGCTTACTCAATAGATTTTAAGTCTTCAGACCATTTTTTCAACTTGATACCGTTGGATCATATATATGTATGCTCATTTCTTAGAATTTCCTCCAGATTAGATCATGGATATTTGCTGAAATCTTCTCTAGCCCATTTTTTCCCATTGCTTTAACAATGTCTTTTTAATAATTGAGAAGGATACTCTGTTTTTTCTTATGTAGTTTCCCACAGCTACATTTTCTCTAGGCAATTTAAATTCAAATGAAGAATTCAATACTTTCACTTTTGTTTGTGTATTGTCAGATTTTCCTTTTATAAAAATGATTTTCTATTTTTTTGCATTGTTGTTCTTCTAGGAGTTGCTTTTGATAGTATATAACCATCATTTTGAAAGGACACAAGGATATAATGCTAATACTCTTTCTCTCAAAATTTTCTTAAAATGAGTTTTTTACAAGCAAAACATTTTTCCTTGATTTTCATGCAAAAATTATGTGTCAACACTTTAAAAAAAATTATTTATTTAATTTTTTTTAAATATTTTTTTTCTAGTTGAATTTATCATTCCAATTCTTTCTCCTGTATTTAAGAAATTTAAGTGTAAAGTAAGTTATGAGGTTTTTTTTATCAAGATTTTAAAATTAAAAAACTTCTGAAAACAACGATTTATAGGAAAATAAAAAAAAAATAATTAATCATATTCGAAACTATAAAAAAAGCGTTATAATATTTTTTTTACAAAATAAAATAATATTTATATTAAAACAAATATCAAATCAAAATATTGCATAATAACATAAATGTTTTATTATAAATTCATAAAATTATTTATTCCATGCAATTATATTTAAACTTAGGTGTTATTATTCGTTTTGAAATATTTAAATAATTTAAATATAATCAAATATTATTTCTCTCTTTTCCGTACGTTAACCCACTTAATTTATTAATTAAAATAATAAATATACTCTATTTAAAAATATACAAATATTTTATAATTATATTTTAATACTATTTACATCTTTTTATTAAAAAATTTCAATTTTCTCAATATCAACACCAAATCATATTTTTTTAAATAATCCTTAATTTAAAAAAAATTGTGGTAAAAATGTTACGTAATCTAATTTGTTAACTTTTTATATTTAATTCAATATTTACTTCTTTAATTCATAAAAAGAAAAGAAAAAAATACGTATATTTACTCGTTTTATTCATATTTTTCCTATTATTTTTTAAATTAACCTCAATTCAAATTATTAATTTCGTCCATATATATATATATTCAAATTATAAATATTGAATTGTATTTTTATTAACCATATATATATATATATATATAACATATGGAACAAAAAAAAAAATAGTATGTTCTTTTTTAAAAAAAAAAATTGTTCTTAGTATGTGCATACTGGAAGTCTGGAACAGTATTAATGGAAAATTTTCAATTTTTTTTAAATTTATTGAAATAAAAGTATAAGTAAGAACACAAAAAATGACATAACTCAATAAACATCTAAATATATAAAATCAAATATATAAAAAATAAATGACACAAAAGTAAAAGTTTTAAAATATGTGATCTCACACAATCTTTTGAAGATCGTATAAAAAATCAACTATCCCTTTAAATATCGTGTACTTTATTGACATAGGTAAAGTTCGAGGATTATTCCAAGTCAGTGCAATGTATAGTCTAAAAGGACATAATGGAAAATTAGTGAGGAGAGTAGTTTGATTCTTTTAATTAATTTATTAAATTTATTATTAAATATAAAAAAAATTACTAAAGTAATTTATTTTCAAATGCCCACAGATTCATAAGTAAAACTGAAGTAATAACTTAATTAAACATGGAAAAAAAAATTCTAAAATAGAGAAAAATGATAATAATTGATGATAATTATAAGAAGTTTGAGGGATTTTTTTTTTTGGTATAGATTTTAATGATATTAATATATAATAATAAAATAAAATAATAATAATTTAAAATAAAAGATATTTCGTATTTTAATATTTAAGTAACGAAGTAAGTAAGATAAAAATTGAGATTAAAAGTAAAATAATATATGATTAGTTTAATTATTTAAATTTAACCATACATATTCTCGATGTTAATTAATTACACTATACATGTTGTCATGGTTAATTACATATCCAAATTTTTTTGAAACATTTTTTTAATCAATTTTAACATATTGTGTTGTAAGCTCACTTGTATGTTTAAAAATAACTATATATTTTATAGATAAGGTAAATATATATTATTATATATATATATTTGTATATTAATAAAAACACCTCAAATGTCTATTAATATTTTTTTAAAATAAAGAGAATTAAAATCACACCCACAATTATTGTATTCAATTTTTAGTGAAAATCGTACTCGTAAAATTTTGGTTTATTAGGTTTATTAATTTCTTAGTTAGTGTCGGCTCTAAATTCAACTTTGTAAATTGTGTATTAAACATATTACACCTAAAAAACCAACTTTAAAAAATTTCAACTGGTTGAAATTTGGAAATTTTAAGAAAAAAAATATGAGAGTAAAATATAAGATAATAATTAGATGGTGACCTATACGATTTCTGCCATCAATTTAGTCCGATATCCCCATTGGGGTTTGAAAATTTGAGTTGCTCTTTGAAAAATATGTACAATTTATCTGAAAAATTAGAGGACATAAATATGAAAGAGATATATGTAACCTTATAAGTTTTTCTATGAAATTGTATAATTCATGTAATAGACTAAATCTAATATTTGTTAATAATTATAGTTAGAGTTACCATGGAAGATTATGGCAGTTGCTGCGGTTATTTGAATAATCATAACAAAATAACATTATCTTCTTTCCTTCAAATCTATTTTATCACTTAATTCATTAAATAAAATAATAAAATATTTTTTATTTTAAATTATTATTTTTTATTTTTTATTTTTTATTTTATTATTATATATTAATACATTTTATATTTTTTTATAAACAAAAATAATCATTAAATTCTTAAAATAATCAAATTTTCTTAATAACTTCACTTCCAACCCACCCTTCTTATAATTCAGTGATAAAGTAGTATCTTATATCCTTGTGGTTATGAATTTTAATTTTTTACATTTTAAAAGTAAAACATTGTTAAAATTATAATTTTATTATTTTATTTAATGATAGATGGATGAACAAAGTTTTAACTGAAAATCTAATGTTAGGTTTGAAGGAGTGGAATTGGAATTAGTATTAGTATCACAATAAATTATAATTTAATTTTTATATTAAAAAAATATAATATAAATCAATTTAAATATATAGTATTATATTATTAAGATATTGGTTTGACACATTTTATTATTATAACTCAATTGTGATTTTTTTTTTTCTAGAGTTCGATTCTTATTAAGAAAAAAATATTAATTCGATATGTTAACTTATTAAACTAAAAAAAAAACAGTTCGGTATGATAATTTCCTAAATTCAAAAAAAAAAAATTATATTGGTTTGACATGTTAACTTTCTAAATTTAAAAAACAAAATATTTGTTCTAATTTAGGTAGATGAGATATCACTCTTACATGAAAGAGCAAACCGCGCTACATATAAAGATGGGATAGACTTCAACGACTAATTCAACTTACTAAATTAAAAAAATATCAGTTCGACTTTAGCTTTCTAAACTAAAAAACAAATTATTGATTTAACACGATAAACTAGGTTATAAATGATATAATAATAAGATATTTTTACTTAAAAAATTGAAAAAATATTGAAATTAAAATTTCGAGCTAAAAATAGTAAAATTGAAAATTATAAAAACATGTTGGTTCGACTATATTTTGAAATTTTAATTATAATTCTAAATATTAATCTTAAATGATCTACATCAACCATAATAATTTAAATTACACTCCAAAATTCAATTTCATGGTTATCAAATACCCTCTCACCTTATAATTCAAAATCGGAATTTGACATTCAAGGAAAAAAAATTACATATTATCACATTAACTTTTTTTTTTACCCGAGTTTAATTTTGATATGATTAGCACGACCCTTAATAATTAGTATTTTTAGTAAAATAAAATATAAAAATTTTGATTTACAAAATAAGAATTATCAAAACTTTGATAAGATTGTTTTGATAAATTTATGATAATTATAAATTGTTCACTAGTTAATGTCAAATGAAATATAATTGTAATTTCAAGAAGTAAATAATATAAAAAATATACAATAAATGTGATAAAGCTAAAGAAGAAGAGTAGAAAAACCAGAAAAGTCAGGAAGTAGAAAATAAAAATAAGGAAACAGAGGAGGTCAAACTCAAAGATCAAACAGTTGTAGAAGAAAGTAAGAAGAATTTTGGGGAAAAGGAAAACAGTGAAGGAAAGAAAGTAAAAGGAATCAAGGTGAAGCGGAAAAGAAAATTTTATGTAATGCGAAGGATCATGATGAAAATGAAAGATGAACCTCAAGTTGTTGTTGAGGAAACTATGGAGGAAGACACTCAGAATTTCAAAGCTGAAACAGAGAATTCAAAAGTCGATGAAGAAGATTCTAAAACCGATGTGGAGTCTGAAGCTGAAGTCGAAGATAAGGAAGACAAAAACACATAATTTCAAGTTGAAGATAACAAAGGTAAAAGCCCTGAAATTCTCAGAAACATTTTTTTTCTATCAAATCAGAACGGGCTCGTACAAAGAGAGAATTCAAAATGAGAAACAACAATACTCATCATCCTCTTCAATACAGTTTCCTTACATCGTTAGAGGAAGGGAAAGAGGAAGAGAAAGAGGAAGGGGAAGAAGACCTCTCAATGAAGATAGATGACATTCGAAAATTCCAGGCTGTGATAGTTAGGTTTGAATGTAGTTTTTTCTATTTGTAATCTCTGTTTTTTTTAGAATTTATGAATGCTATTGTCATCCTTAATCATAACTAGAGTTTGTCTAGCTTTGATTTTTGACCCTCCCACTTTTGAGATTTTACTGAAATTGTTTTAACCGTTTTCTAAAAAAATATATATTTTTTTGTCATTTCATTTGTAGTTCTATTTAAAATTTCAAAAAATTTCAAAAATAACATTGGAGTTTTCTAGCCCAACATAAACCATCAATCACTTATTGTTTAAACGTTCTACACATATTTGATACAAGTTGAGTTAATTAATGTATATTGGTTTATCATTTGTGAATAATAATAACAAATTTAAACAAAATAATAGTTTAATAACATTGTTTTCAAACAATCTAATATTTATTTAACAAATTTTAATAAAATATTTTTATATCCCCAACCTTGTTAGCTATATCTTGTCTAAGAGATCAAATATTTAATTTATTATAACCATTTAAATAAAAATGAAATTAATAATAATGAAGATGGTACAAACTTTTTAAAATTAAATAATAATAAATTCTACATAAACCCACTCTACATTATAATCAAGATATATTATTAATAAAATTAAACATCCACTTTCTATTCAAAAGCCAGACATTACACCCAAATTTAGCATTAATTTAAGGGATTGTTTAGGCTTTGTTTGAGCATAATTAAATAGGATTATGTGAATAATATATTTTGGATTGCCCAAATAATCTTAAAACCTCAAAGATATATTTAGTCCCGCATTATGTTCGATTTTGTTTAAAGGGTCAAACTAGTATTTCAATGATTTATTATTTTACAAAATAAAACAGTAAAAAGTTATATATAAAAAATTATAATATAATTAAAATGTTAAAAGTCTTATATTTTTATATAAGAGATAAAAAATTACTAATTTAATTTACACTATTGAGACTATGAAAACTAGAGTTGTGCTAACTTTTAATATTTTAATAATAAGAGAACGTCTAAATTATTAAATCAGGTTCCCTATTGATGGATAAATGTGATTTTAGACATCTTCTTTCCTAACTCACAATTTGGGATTCCTTAGAGTTAAAGTTATAAAAAAAATATTATTTTATTTTTGATAGGTTTAAACATAATTAACTTATTATCTACATGTCATTTATAAATAAAATAAATAAATAAAATATATATCACTATAACCCAAAAATCCTTAGATTCCGTAGAAGCTCGAGGTTCGAGAATTTCAACATTGGTTTGCATATCAGAAATCTTTTTAAATAAAACATTATTTTAAAAGATTTTAAGTAATTCATGACAGTTTGATTCAAATTTGAATAATTCGGGGATTTGCGGTAATCAAATTACAATTTGATTTTTTAGAAATTCGTGGTTTAAATTAATTAAAACCAATTAATTTAAAATATTATTTATTTGAAACAGAGTCGCCAATTAATTTTTAAAAATCAATAAAAATGACATACGTGTATACATATTTTTTAGCTAGAGTTTCTTTCAGTTCATAGTTTGGTGATCATTGGGAACGGGGCTTTCACGCTTTATCCTCCGTATTCGTTTTGAAAACGATCTCTACCTATAAATTTGACTTTTGAAAATTAGTTGTATAACGTTTTATTTTTACTGATTATTTTTCGACCCTAGACATGTATAGGTTTGTGCGTTATTTAAAGAATTGTAACAACAATTATTTAAATGTTGGTACTTGTTGTTGATGATACTAAGGAGGAAAATACCTGAAGAACATTAGTTTAGAAAGCATTAGGGGTTTAAAATAAATCCTAAATAGACTTTTGTCAAAATATTTTGAAATCATTTTCTAATTTTTCGGGATTTTGAAAATGGTTTGGGGTTTTAAAATTACCAAAGTAATTTTGAAGTTTTAAAATGAGAATTAAACAGGTGTTAGGGCTGGTGTCCTAGGTCTTGAATTTGTTTTATTAGTTGAGGGCTAATAGCCCTCGGTCCGAGTTCGGGATCCTCGATCGAGGTGTGAGAGTCCCTCAGTTAGGGTGTTAAGGCCTCTCGGTCTTTGACTAGAATTCTCGATCGAGTGCCATAATTTTCGGTCGGGTGCCTTGGTCTTGGGTGTAAGTCATCAGTCATGGGTTCAAGAGTTATCGGTCAAGTGCAAGACTCCTCGGTCTTAGGTCTAACTTCTCTGTCTTGATTGGAAGTCATCGGTCCTAGGTTCAGGAGTTCTCGATCGGGTTCAAAACTTCTCAATCGAATGTAAAAATCCTCGGTCGGACCTCTTAGTCCTAAATGAAGAACATCGGTCAAACCTTTGGGTCCTAGATGAAAAGCTTCAGTCGGACATATCGGTCCTAGTTGAAAAGCCTCAATCGGACATGTCGGTCATAACTAAGTTTTATCGGTCGGACTTGTCTATCCTCAAAAAATCAAAATTGTTGGTTTTGCAATTTTGATGGACGTTTGAATTCTTTGATACAAGGGTCTGGGTAGCTTCACAAAGCTCCTAGGAACATTTAGAATATCATCTCAAATGTATCAATCGACCTGGGTGATGATCAATTCATTCAAAATAGTTTAAGACCAAAAATCGAATTTTTAGTTTTAAAATTATTTTGAAGTGTAAAGAGCTTACCGATAGCTTTCTTACACTTCATATACTTGATTGATACAAAAATATGAACACTAGTTGTTCATTTGGACCAAATCAAGAACTCAAAAATTTTGATTTTGATCAAACATTATCGGGATGGATCAAACATGATCCAAATAGATGTTCAACATCATTATAAACATGTTGGGAAGCTTTTTAAGTTGTTGTTCTCAAAGATTAGCCCAAGAATATCAAACCCGATTGTTTGATTTTTAAAATTTAAATTTGGGTTTTTCTATTTAAGGTTGATTGATTGATTCTAATCTAAATAGAAAGCTTAAAAATGATTTTAGGATCAATTTCTAATCCTAATATTCAACAACCAGACAAAATATAACTTTTGAATATTGAAATATAAAAATTTAAAATTCAAACTAGAAATATAAATTAAAGGTGATTGCAAACATACAAAGTATTAGAGAACACTCCTTAGACCTTATGGAGCTTTAGGGATGCCTGGATCCAAGTTTTAAGGTCTTACACAGAATTTCAAAAAATTCAGCAAGCTTAAATTTTAATGAGAATTTTTAATTTCTTTTAATTTGAAGTTGGAGATGGATTCTCTTGGCTTCAGAATTGTTGAGGGTTTCAAGTGGATCGAATCAGCCAAAACCATTAATGGCGTTTTGATTATTCTTCATTCAACTTTCTGATATAAGTCATGATTATGATCCTATATGTAGGGAAATGATCACCGCGTTAAGGGCGATCATTTTACTTTTTGAACGGAGTCAATCCGTCTAGAAATGACGAAATTCCATCTTTAAAAATTAAAGATGGTTGTGGATGGTTATCCATCTGGCGTCGCGATGAAGACGATGATCGAAGGACGAAACGATGACGTTTCGGGCGAGAACGCGGACACAGAGTGGTCCATTGGTGTCCTATTAGCGTTTTGGCTGTTTCGTTGCGGTCTGGTTGACGGAGCTAACGTTCGTATTAGTCGATTCGCTGCTTCGCAGGCGCACACTCCTTCGGTTGCAACAGGTTACGCGGGCGCGTCTGAGGCGTTGGATGAGATTACATCACTCATCCGATGGACATGGTTCCTGCTGTAGCAATAAATTTGTATTTCGGCTACACCCGATTACAAATTTATTTTTATTTTAAAACCTTAAAAGTTTGTCTGAAATTGATTTTTCTTTCACCATTTTATCTTTAAATTTGATCATTTAAAATACACACAAATATTAAAAATAAATATGACAAATATTTTTCTAATATATATATATATATATATATTTATATATATTTTATTGTTAAATAAATAATTTTTAGGGATGAAATGATACTTAATTTCATTTTAAATCATTTATTATTTATTCTTTGATTTTTCTAAAATTATTTTAAGATAAAATGAGTACAACATTTATTCCAAATAATTATATATTTTTTTTTTGTTTTGACTATTTTTTTAATTAATTAAATTTTAATTATTACAATAATTAATCTAATTAATTGTTTTAATTAGGTTTTGGTCTTGTGATTAATTATTTTAATTTTATTTATTTGAATATAAATCAAATAATTATTTTAATTTTATAAATTGGGTATACAGATTTTTAATGCTTACCGTCACTAATTTAACTATCGAATTTCAGTGAATTGAGTCTTTTGACTAGTGAGTTTTAGAGAATCGTTAATCAAAACCTCAAGTTCGATGAAATTCGATAGTTAAATTAGTGATATATTAATATTTTATTTATTTATAAATGTTACGTAGATAATAAGTTAACGACGTTTAAAATCGTTAAGACAAAATCTCGTGTTTATATAATTTTACCAATAAAAAGCCCTAAATTATAATGTTAAAATAATCCAAAATTATAAACCCAATAAAGAGTTATATGTAATTTAGTGAATAAAGGAATTTGAGTTGTGTGACTTCCATTAGATTTAACTCAACTATTTATTATTTTAAGATGCATAGAATATGTGTAATATTATTAAATAATCTCTAACTAATTTGTAATAAAAAAAAATTCACCTTGGTTTTGTTTATCTAATGATATTATATTTCTATCTGCATAACCAATTTCATGTTTAGTGAGTTCTAAAATAATATATATATATTTATTAGCAACAAAATGACTATAGCTATATGCCCTAACAAACGGTCAAGAAAAATAGGTTGAAAAAATAAAATGTTATCAAAATATAATACTCATATATAAAAAATTATAATATTTATTTATAAAAAATTTGAATAGTAAAAAAAGATTTATACCAAATAAAATAGAAAATATACAATAATTTAAATTATTATTTATAAAATAAATATTACAATAAATTATAATATAACATGAATCATATTTTATACTGCAAATGGTAAATATCTCAACTATCATATCACTCACATTTAAATGAGGCCAACCTAGTTAACTCTATGCATAATTTCTTTCTATAAATTATAATAAAATTATATTACATTAAACAAAGAAAAATCATTTTAAAATTTAAATTTAACCATTTTTGAATGTATTGCCATGATGCCAAATTAATTGAGACCCAAATTTATTGAATAATAAATAATTTGCAAGAGAATATGGCAAACACGTCTCTATTTAGTGATTAGGAACCAAAGATTTGAATAAGTAAATATTTTCTTATTATTATGCTAATATTGGAGATATTCTTTTTTAAGTGTGTTATGACTATCAGATTCTTGGCACCACTAACTATAAAAAAAATTAAATTATCTTGATTTCAATAATATCATTATCTAAATATTGATATTATCTTTTTGTAATATTTTATAAATAATTTTCAATATCATACTTTATATTATTTTGGTTAGAAAAAAAAGAAAACATTAAGAATATGTTTAAATGGATGAAATTAAAATTGACATTTATAAATAAATAAAAAATTTATTCTAATAATAAAAAATAACTCAAGAGCACGTTATAGTTGGCGAAATGTGAAATTAAGATTCCTTATAATGAACCAATTAAGATTTCGGATCTTTTATATTAAAAGCTAACAATTTACAGTTTATGATTCTTTATTGTTAAAATTGTACAAAAATAAAAGTAAAAATAAAAGGTAAGAATCTTGACAGTTTGAAAAGTTGTTAACTTATTATTTATGTGACATTTATAAATAAATTAAAAATTTATTTACTAATTTAACTATCGAATTTCAGCAAATCAAGAGTTTTGACAACCGATTCTCTGAAATTCGATAGTCAAAACCCTAAATTCGCTAAAATTCGATAGTTAAATTAGTGATATAACATATTATTAATTTATAAATACCACGTATATAATAAATTAATTTCATTTAAAATCGTTAAAATAAAAAAAAATATTATTTTGTATAACTTTAATAATAAAGAATTTTAAATTGTAAAGTTAAAAAGAAGATGTCCGAAATTTTAATTGACTCCAATAAGGACAGAAAGATCCCCTGTTCTGCATGTTCCCTCACAATAAGGGCAAAATTGTCAAATTAGAATTCCTTGTTACAGAAGGGATCCCTTTTACGGGATTTCCCATTTTACGAGATTCTCTTGTTCCACATGTTCCCCTTACAGGAAAGGACAAAATGGAAAAAATTGTCATATTTAAATTTGTTTTTTACCATTTTGTCCCTGATGTAAGGAAAACAAACTGAACATGAGGAATCTCGTAATAAGTATCCTTCTGCAATAAGAAACTCCAATTTGACAATTTTACATTTGATGAGTTTCTATTTATTTTCTTCTCAATTTGAAGTAAAATAACATTAGAGAAGATATTATATAATTTATTTAAGTATAATGATAAATTTAAACATTTAGAAAAGTTAGGGACCCCATTTGCATGGTTATATTTAAAGAAAAGTTAAAAAAGGAATGGATGAAATGTTTGGTATTAGTAGTAAGATATAACTGAGGGAAATTGCTTGGAAGCTTCAGTAATCAATTCACCAGTTTTGGTTTGAGGAGAAGCAAAGAACAAAGGGAAAAGGCCGTAAACGCGTCTCTTCATGATCTACCAATAGGTGAACGATTCGCCATTGCTATTACCTTGATTTCACTTCATGTTCTTCATCTATGTATTCTTCATGCAATTATATATGTCCAAATCTGGAACCATTTTGTTCAAATCAGATTTATCACTCAGTTTTGTTTTTGTCAAGACCTAAAAGCCTGGTTTCAGAGGGTACCCGTGTTTTCTTTTCACACTTGGGATCCTTTGTATGAAGGAGTTGGAAAGTGATGCTCATTTTTACCATGTTCTTAAGTGTGTTTGTGTGTGTGTGTGTATGTTTACGAACATAAAATGATATCTACAGATTTCGAGAAGCAATCTGATCGGACGGTGTATCTCTCCTGCGACAGGCTTTTGAAGATAAGCAACAATGACCGAGCATTTTAATGGGTCTTCAAATGTTTGGCACTCTAACAATGTGGAGGCCGGCAATGTCACTCAGATTGACAATGATGAGTCTTCATCTGGTGCGTTTCAGATATACAGGACCAAAAATGCGTCTGCAGCATGCCTCAGAAGATGGAGGGTAAATTTTGGATCTCTTGCACGCTGCATTTTACTGGATATTTGTTGAATGTCATTGTTATATCAGTGTACTGCTTGTAATTGTAATTACTGCTATTTTCAGAACCCCAAGAAAGAGAAATCTACACTACTTGTATAAGTAATGTTTTTAGTTTGTTTCTAGAAACCCAAATGATATGAGAAAAAAGCTGAATCTTTTACAAGATGTACAAATTCTTCATTGAGACGAGTAAAAGAGAAATCATAGATAGTAGTAGGAGTCCTGTAATGAGGTAGAGATCCAAGATATTCATGCTGGAAGAAAGTGTTCCACATACTTTGATGTATTGATTTTAAGGGTAGACAATAATATAAAATCACGAAAATATGATTCAAGTATAATATAACATCCGTGGGGGTAGAAAAGTGGTCTTATTTGTCATTAGAGGTTAAGAAGACTGCTACTTTCAGCACAGTAGTCTTTGTATTTACTAAAATATAGTTAGTTTGAGGAAGCCACATGATGAGATCTATAGGATTGGGGATAATACTTGTATTTGTTATAGTTTCTTTTCGTTCTCATCTTATAATTGCTCCTGCTTTTCTGTATTTTTTTTTTGTGTGGAAGTCAGCCAGCTGATTATGTTATCAAGTTGAATATCAGGGGGTGCTCTAGTCTTGAAACCATTTACTGTTAAGGTCATTTTGTTTGAGATTAAGTTATCTGGTGTGGCATCTGACATGTCTGCTTGTAGTTGCAAATATTTCTCTTTTTGTACTTTAGATACTGCATAGCCTCTACATTGTTCTCCAATCTTTTAGGAACTGGTTTTGCGTGGACAAAAACACATTGTTTCACAAGGTCATCTGAACTAGAGATGAATAATTAATTTGTTTCTGTTATTTTCCATTCTTCTAGTGAAGTTAGCCTTGTGATTTTCTATTTAGTTCTATCCTTTTCCCGTTGTTCTAGTTATATTATAGCTTGCTGATTATTACATTCTGTTTTATCAGCAAGCAGCCCTCGTGTTAAATGCTTCAAGGAGATTTAGGTATACATTAGATTTGAAAAGGGAAGAAGAGAAGAAGCAGACAATAAGGAAGATCAGAGCACATGCTCAAGTCATACGAGTAATATGAATGTCTTTGACTATCATTTGTACTTTACAATTCAATTTCTTTTGGAAGTCTTGACACTGTTTCTATTCTCTGATGTATGTTTTTCATTCTACAAGGCTGCTTATCTATTCAAAGAAGCTGGGCAAGGAGTAAAAGGTATTTCACCATGTTTCTTATAGTTTGTGTTATGTTTAATTTTATAGAATAAGATTAGCAATGTAGCCATTATTAATTTTTATAGAAAATTCTGTTTTAGTGTGATCTCTGTCTTTCCTTTTCTTTGGTTGCTTATTCTTGTTTCCTTTCATCCAACCAAGTTGCGGCTGTTTTTGCGTGAAGTACCTTCTGAAAGCTATAGATAATTATGTAATAGTTAAAAAATTGATGATATTGTTGATATATTAAGTTAGTATCGAGGTTGCATGCTCTTTATCTAGTTCGTAGATTAAAGGCCATACAATTTTTATGGTTGTTATATTTGGCTTATCTGGATTTTATTTCAAATACCTTGCCTATCAATTAAATCTTTCTTTCGTCAAAGCCATAAAATTTAGGCCATACAACTTTTATAGTTGTTATATTTGGATTATATGGATTTCATGTCAATTTCCTTGCCTATCAATGAAAATTTTCTTTCGTCAAAGCCATAAAATTTAGATACGACTATCATGGTTGCTATTGGCAATAGCAGAGGGCTATCTTGCAACTTCTATTTCATATTTAGTTATGCATTTGTATGGGCTGTAGTTGAATAGGAACTTTATGCAATACTATTCACATGGGAGGATGATAAAATTTGCACCTGATATATCATGTGGCTCTGAAATTGCTTCAACAATATCCTGAAAATAACTTTATGTTTAAACAAAGTTGGTAAAAGTAATATAAGAACAAGAAATGCAACTTTTCAAAAGCACTACTGTTCTTTGCCTTCTATTGAGAATTATAATTTCTATTATCTCGGCTGAGGATTTAAAATCAAAAGAGGAACCGTTGTTTTTTAGTAGAAGAGTGACCGTTTGCACGCTTTCTTTCATCTATTTGTTTCTCAGTGCCCGGAACCCCAAAATCACCCGTGAGTACATTGAGTGGCGGTGATTTTGGCATTGTTCAAGAGAAACTGTCGTCAATAACAAGGGACCATGATTTAAATGCTTTGGAAGAACTTGGGGGAGTAAGTCAACTAGTGGACTAGCCTTTTCTGTTTTCTCATGTTTTCAAATGTTTTAATGTTTTCACTTCCCTGTTACTTTTTTCAATCAATCAGGTCAAAGGATTGGCAGGGTCTCTTAAAACTAATGTAGATAAGGGAGTATCAGGAGAGGAAGATGATTTATTGAAGCGTAGGAATGCTTTTGGTTCCAATACTTATCCGCGAAAAAAAGGACGTGGATTTTGGGTATAGTTTCCTAGACTAGAATCTGATGACTTCCTACTTCTGAAATGCTTTTGGATTGAATATTCCTACATTTCAGGTTTTGTCTATTTTCCTTAAAACTTTTGTACTTCAATTCTTTTCTGCACCATTTTTCAGAGATTTGTTTGGGATGCTTGCAAAGATACTACACTGATCATCTTGGTTGTAGCCGCAGCTGCTTCTTTGGGGCTCGGTATAAAGACTGAGGTGAGAAGAAGATTTTTTGTCTATGTAATTGAGTCTGTCATGATGAGAGTGGAAGCTAATTAACATACTGATGTTTTATTTTGATAAATTGATGCTATTCCACCTCTAATCTCTTCTCGTTCCACTGTTTGTATGGCTACGGATCAATCTTGGACTTGGGACTACTTGCTGTATGATTGTTTTTGCCCTTTTAACTGAGTTTAAACAATTTAATCTCTATTTTGTGGATTCTTCTCCAAAATCTATATTTATGTGGTTTTAGTAATTTGTGTGATTTGTTTTCCATTTAAGCAAATGCTTGCTCTAATTTTATCTATTGGGTATGGGTGTTCTCTAACTGGTTGGTAGTCGGGTCGGATTGTAATTTCCCTCTTTGTATATATTTTATTTGAACTTGTTAATGAACCTAATATTGGAAGCCAAGCATGTTTCTTTTTGAAATGTAATTGACAGCTTTTCTGATTCCATTTTTCTATTCTAGGGTATTGAAGACGGATGGTATGATGGGGGAAGCATTTCCTTGGCCGTTCTTATTGTTATTGTTTTTACTGGTATGTAATTCATAGCCAATATACTATTGTCTCAAGTCACACGTCTTTTAGTATCCAATCCTTTCCGCCTTACATTTTATGCTTACATTATCAGTTCCAACATATATTCTGGTAATTCAGAATCTGAGGTTCTTGTTTGGAAAACGCTGATTTTTTTTTTATCAGGAATTCATATAATATTATCTGGCGGTTGACAAAATATTAGAATTTATTCTCTAGATGCTTTTTCTACCATTAGTTTCTTTTGGCTCTTTATTTCTCTTTTGATGTATGTGCATGGGATGCTAACAATGTGCTTATTAGTATTCATTTGAATAGTATTTGTCATAAATTGAGAGTATGACCTTTGAATGTGCTGTACCATCTGATGTTTTTGACAGACTTAACACTTCCATAATTTCATGCAATGGTTTGCTTGATATCTTGTTGTTTGTTGTCCTTCATGCATCCTACATTGGATGACTATGAGATTTTTCACCCTTGCACGCTAACTATCATGTTCTATCAACTTTCTAATGCTAGCCTGTACATTAACATCCATTTATAGTTACTATAACATCTGGTTGTTACATACAGTTTCCTTGCATTAGTTTGCTGGTACCAAGCCATATAAATGTTTTATTATGGTTATAATTTTTCTTTGGAGTTTTAACGGGGTTTTCTTTCTTTTTTGAGCCATGTATTACATGTCTTTGTTGGGTTCACAACTGTTATTGGTTCTCAATATATGGATATTTCACTCCTTTATTTTAATTAATATGTAATGTCCCAATCTTTCATGTTTACTCTATGCAGCTATTAGTGATTTTAAACAATCCCTTCAATTTCAAAATTTAAATGAAGAGAAGCAGAACATACATTTAGAGGTATATTATCTGCAATATGTGATGTTTTGCCATGATTAAAGTTTTCTTCTCCTCTCATTTGAACAAGTTTGACAGGTTACTAGAGGTGGCCGTAGAGTTTCGGTTTCAATATTTGATATTGTTGTAGGTGATGTTATACCTCTCAAAATTGGTGATCAGGTAAAGCCATTGATGTTTTCTATTTTAACAGTAGGATCTAATTTTTTCTCCTGAAAAGGAAGAAATACTAGGTTTTATATCCAATACTGACGAGGATGAAAACTAATGCTTGGTTCACTTGAAAAATTCAAATCCATGTCTCTAGGTCCCTGCAGATGGAATACTAATTTCTGGCCAATCTCTTGCAATTGATGAATCAAGCATGACAGGAGAGAGCAAGATTGTAACTCCTTTCCTGCTATACAGTGCTACTTTGTGATCCTTGATTCTACTTTTTCGGTCACTAACACGATTATTTGTAGGGCAGGTTCGCAAGGATGTTAAAGGGGGGCGGTTATTTTTAATGTCTGGCTGCAAAGTAGCTGAAGGCTATGGAACAATGCTGGTAAAACTTCCATCCATTCTTTTTTACTCATAGTCTGATGATAAATTCCTTGCCATTCCATGTGGATTGTGATTTCTCCGCCTGAGAATATATTTAACATTTGCTTTGTTTGCCATCTTCTTGATGAGTGAACAATAAACCAGCAATGAGATGAGCTTCCCAATTTGGATATTAGTTCACTTGCCGATTCATCATTGTTTGTAACATCTTAGACTAGGGTCAAATTGACGTGCATATATTTCCTCTGAACCTGATATTACTATGGGAAAACAACGGAAAAGGCAGTGATGACATCCCCTGTGCTAACACCTTCTCTAAGATCATATCTTCCTGTTACAAAAGAATGTGTTTTTCTGCATGTGTATTGACTAATGCTTTGACTCCAATGTCCATTTATTTGTCAATCTTTCTAACTGAATTATTAGACGTGTCATTTTAGGAATATGCAACGGATGGGATTTCTTTGAGCTTATTGGAATCCATTTTTCTTTGATTTTGTTTCCTTTTCTTTTTCAGTTCTTTTTGTTTATTTTTGATTGCTTCTCGCAACAATTTTCTCTTATTGAAAAGTTTACCCTTTAAATTAAAAAGATGTGTCATTTTAGGCTTGTTACTAAACCAAACCCACTTTAATTGTGTACAACACAAGGATTTGTATGTAGATGTTTTTATCATCTTGAAGACATGCAATAGGCTTTCCACTTTATGTCCACGACAATTTATGTTTTTTAAATGTTAGGTTACCGGCGTTGGTATTAATACAGAATGGGGGCTACTAATGGCCAGCATTTCTGAGGACAATGGTGAAGAAACACCACTGCAGGTTAGTTTTTGAAGCATGCTACACGTCACTATAAATGATTTTTCATTTTTACTCGGCTTCTACTTATTAGTTTGAGCTGCATTTTCGTAGGTGCGTCTAAATGGGGTCGCTACATTTATTGGTTTTGTTGGACTATCAGTTGCCATAATTGTTCTTGTTGTCCTTATCATAAGGTACTCAGCTCGTAATCCTCATTTAGCGAATAAGTTTGTGTGATTTTGTAAACTTCCTGGCTTGCGTGCTTGCAGATACTTCACCGGCCACAGTAAAAATTCTGATGGGTCTATACAGTTTATTCATGGAGTAACTAAGTTTGGTAAAGCTATAGATGGAGTGATTAGAATCTTCACAGTCGCGGTAAATGCTGTCTCTATGTATTTTGTTTTTCTTACTGCATGCTTGCCTTGGTTCATCTTGGATTTGATTGATGCTTAAACAATATAGGTTACTATCGTGGTGGTTGCAGTTCCTGAAGGCCTACCGTTAGCTGTTACTTTAACGTAAGTTTGAGCTTATTTTTAAAAGGCTTATATATATACTTCATTATGTTTCTGTTGATTATTGTTAAGCAACTGTATCAAATTTGTGAGAAGTGCTTGTATGTGGGAATTGGTTGAACTAATCGGCACTTTCAGTTTTCCTTGTGTTTAGCTTGTGTGTTTATTTTCTGTAGTGATGGTTTGATCAGTGACTTTTGTCTTCATTACTTGTCTGAACTATTCCTTTTGGTGATTCAAGTTGGGTTCTAAGTTCTTTCTGACTTCCTTCTTGACTCCGTGCTTTTTAGTTATTTGGTGCTTGGTATTTGGACAAGTTTCCTCATTTGGTACTTAAAAAAAGGCATGTTTGAGATATAATTTATTTAACTATTTTTTTTTGTGATTGATTTAGTTGTTGACTTCTTGTAGCATAATTTTCATTTAGTATATCTTTTTGACTTCCTCTAACAAGAAGAATGCAATCACTAAGTTATATTTGCAGACACTAATATTTTTCCCTAGGTTGAGATTTTAAAGTTTGGTAAATGGCAATTGAGAAATTCATCCAATACAAAAGTTGTGACATAACCAATATATCAAATATTATATGCTAAATTGAAAGATCGAGTGGAGTACAACAATGTTGAAATTGCTGCCAATAAACGTGGGAGTTCCACAATGCACATTCCAAGTCTAGCTGACTAAGCGAGTGTGTCCGCCACCACGAGCAATCAAACTTCCCATGTGTTGCCACATTTCTTCATCTTACTGTTGAACCTTTTATGTGATGCAACTACCATGGTTTATGATCCACACATCTTGCCTATTAACCATTCTATAACTAAAACTACGTGGCGACTATAAAAAAATTGAAATTATTTCTCCAAAGCATTCTCACTAGTGATTGAATCACTCCCTACATCTTGGTGGGGGGCCTATTTAGTTGTTACAACAGTATCTCTAAGTTCACTTATTTCTTCTTTTCTCACACTAAAACTATGTGCAACAGGCTTGCATATTCTATGAGAAAGATGATGGCAGACAAGGCTCTGGTATGTACTTCCCTGCTTTAATTGAATATTCTTCTTATGATGGTTACATTATTACATGAGTTGGTTGAAGGCATGATTTATAATTTTATACACCCAAACATTTAATTCAGGTCAGGCGGTTATCAGCTTGTGAAACCATGGGCTCCTCCACTACTATTTGTAGTGATAAAACTGGAACACTAACTTTGAATGAGGTGCATTCCAGTTCTGATTATGATTTATTTTTACTTTCTGCATTTTGTTACTTTTCATTTATTTGTTTTCCATATATAGTTTTGTTTGGAGGATGGTGTTGGCTGAGATCCACTCAAAAATGAATCTACTGACTGTAACTTTGTACTTTTACAGATGACTGTGGTTGAAGTCCACAGTTGTGGCAAAAAAATTGACCCTACAGATTCTAAGACGCTGTTACCTCCAACTGTTAATGGTTTACTTATTGAAGCAATTGCACAGAACACAACTGGAAGTGTTTTCATTCCCGAGGTTAATGAGTTTCTAGAACTATATATCTCTGGATGAGTTCATATATTTTCTTTTCTATTTATATAAGATTAATAGTTTTGATTGCCTCTAATAAAGCAAGGGGGAAATTAATTTAGTAAGAACTTTTTGTTTTTAAATTCTAATCCTATCTAAAGTGCAAGCATGTTTTAGGTTTTGATACCTAATATCTTGAAATGGAACCTTTGACATTGCATGAGTATGCTTGTGATTATCTACTTCTTTTAAGAACTTTTCCTACATTGAGTTTCTTTTTTATTTCACTTTTCTAGACAAACCACTATATATACACAAACTTATCAAAAACACTTAACATCAGCATGAGGCTTTTTATTAAGAACTAAGAAAAACAGGTATGTCCATACGACGGAGGAGTGATTGAAAGTTGCTGCACTCCTATCACTATCTTGATAGGAGTTCTTTTACGGCTAGTCTAGCTATGAGAAGAAGTCATTCATTATGTATTTTCAACTTATTTTGGGTTGGGGATAGTACATCCATTAATTTAGTACTGCCTTATGGTCATAAAATGGTTAGGGTTCAATTTATATACAAATACCACTGTGTGTACAAGGATATAATAACTTCCTTATCTAGATTTCATGGCCTCAAATACCAAACTCATGTGTTCTCTTTATGTGGGTGTATGTTGAAGCCAGTTCAATTTTAGAGTCTTGTGAATGCAAGAGATTGTTTTATTTATCATTTGTCATATTTCATGATTGGGTATCACTCTTACTACTTTTCTGTTGGTGCTGGTGTTTGACAGGGGGGTGGAATTGCAGAAGTATCCGGATCACCTACGGAAAAGGCCATTCTTCAGTGGGGTGTTAACGTATGATTCCAATTTATGATTTGTAAAGGATATTTTGATTTACTTTTCTTTTTTGTATAAGACTATCTTTTGTGTCTCTGCAGATTGGTATGGATTTTGATGCCAACAGAAAAAACTCCTCAATTATACATGCTTCCCCATTCAACTCTGATAAAAAACGAGGAGGGGTTGCACTGAAACTGGTAATTAAACTACAGATATGCGCAATATGTACTTCAAAATTCTGTACTTTGTTGCTGAATGATATAAATTGGAGGACCTGGGTAGAGGGGGTAAACTAAGGTTACTAGGGTTTCAGAAACAACATAATTATGAGATGGAAGATCTGTGAATCAAATACCTGTATGATCACATCTTTTCAGCATGGAGCCAAAATATGATATATGCACAAGATTTGGTAAAATGATAGTGCTGCATATAGATCTAGAATTGAGATGAGAAATAGATTGATTTCATATAATTGTATTTATAGGTGAGGAGAGAACCCTAACTACTGCTAGGGAGAACACAACTTGAGATGAGAAGAGAGAGAATTTAGGAGGGAAATTATTATTCATCAACTTCATTCATAATATCAAAACATAACCACCCTCCCTCATCTATTTATACTATTCTCCCATAACCCTTTTTCTTGAACCACTCCCTTCCTTAATTCTTCCTTCTTCAATTAGCCCTAACTACCTCCCGAAACAGATAGATGATGATCTATTAGATTTTTGGCTCAGATCATATTGATGGTTATTGAAGTATAAAATCTATTTGAAAAAGATGTAATATAATATAAGCTAAAATTTATTCTATTGGTTGGATTTATAACAACGTTACAAGATATGGCTTTTTTGTTTGTTTTGTAAATTAGTTTTTGGATTCCTTAGTTTTTAGATTCCTTAATTATTGAGTTTATTGTGCTTCCACTTTCAAATTCAATTTGATAAAACTTTCAGTTTCTTTCTCTCTTATAACTCCTTTGTTGACAGCTCAATTCTGAGGTTCATATCCACTGGAAAGGTGCTGCTGAAATTATTTTGTCTTCATGTACAAGATACTTTGATGAAATGGATACTTTAGTACCAATGAACGAAGATAAGGTATCATAATTTAAATAAACTATTCAGTTTTACTTAGTTATTTGTAAGTCACTTGATCTTAGCTTTGCTTTTCATGGCAAGATAACTTGATTTTCTGCCCCTCCTAATTTTATTCAGTAATCTGGATATATGATTTCTGTAAGGCATGTCAGAAAGTTAATGAATATTCCTTCCTTCAATTTCCATGCTGAATTTAAGGAATATGATGAGGTGTCTCATGGTCATTGCTGTTAAACTAGCTATTTGACTACTAACGAGTTTACAGTCAGCATACATAAAACGAGTTACATGTTAAATAAACTTTGTTTGAGATGAACTTTATTTTTTGAGAAAATTTAGTTTGAGATCAACTTGCAACCAACTTGGAATATTATTTACAATATTGTTACAATTAGTACAGACTTGCCTTATCGTGGTGGTTTGAAGGGTTCAAGATTGGGGTGTGGACTCTGGTTTACGGTTGGGTCCAAACAATTCTTTGTATTAGTACTATACAATGCAAATTCCTATAAAGAATCTTATATTTCTTTATAATAGATATTGTTACTAATTTAACATTAAAAAAATTAAATCCGTTGTTTTGAAACTTAAATTCATGCAAATAAATTTAAGTATTAAAGAATGGTACGACTTTTCCGTTTAAATCATGATTTACTTTTTTTTAAAGAAAAAACTTCATTAAACTACAATAAACACAAATATCACATCATTTAATTCATAATTTGCTAAAATTCAAAATATCACCAAATTGAATAAATACAAAAGTTTATACTTAATTCATCATTTTAGTAAGCAGGATAAATTTTAAAATTAGTGGTACATAATTAGTAATCAAATTATTGTAATTAATATATTAATATTTTATACCTGTTTAACTCATTAATAGGTGATACAGATTTCTGCGTAGTTTATCACGTTCGATGCAACTTTACAGTTTATTTATGCTTACTGATTTTATGCAAATATTAAGTTTGACACCCTTACTTATTATTGATTGTAAATTCTGATGTACCTAACTAAGTGGAATTTTGAAAAACGTTTGTACCCGCAGATGGAGTTATTCACAAAAGCAATTGAAGATATGGCAGCAAGAAGTTTGCGTTGTGTTGCTATTGCTTACAGGACAGAGAGACTTGAAAATATTCCATCTACTGAGGATGAGATGGCATGGAGATTACCTGAAGATGATCTTGTATTACTAGCCATTGTTGGTTTGAAGGTACATTTTGAGTTTTCTACTGCTATTTTTTCTTTTTAGTTGGATAATTTTAGCTGGTTACTGTTTTATTTCCTTTTATTTATTTAGAAGGCTGGTACTTTAGAAGTTTGATAAATATTTAGTTCGTGTGCTAGTTCTGTAAAATGCTGCAACTTATAAATAGATTTAGAAGCTTTGCAGTAGTGGTATTAATTTTGTTAACTATTAGCATAAATTGGTATCTAAAGAATTCATTTGTTTCATCCTCTGTTGATACATAGATCTAGTTCCCCTATTCAGGTTACTCTCCAAGCCATTTACATTGCTGACAATAGAGAAGATTGTATGATGTATTCGTATGGAAGCTCTTCATTTGTTATGCCACTTTTTCTTTAGTTCTTTGCCTGACTTCTCATCCTTGTTTCAGAAGAGAAGTTTCTTGGGTATCATTATAGATAATGTATCAATGCAAATACCCCTATCATGGAATGGAGTCTATTTATTTATTTTACATCTGAATCATTTTGATTCTCCTCGTGTACTGTGCATCTTGTTTGATTCTGGTGTCTACCTGGTGCTACAAATATGCTTGTTTCGTGGAACAATGAATTTTTGTTTCTGTTTTCAAATCAACATACTGCATCTAACTTTACCTCAGTTTTGAATTAACTTGATGCAAGTATGAATTAACATTCTGCATAAGCTATGTATTCTGCAATAGCTTATAAACTTGTTTTTTAATACTAAATTGTCTTATCTTTGTTAGTTGCTATAACCTGACAGCTAACTGGAAGTGGCATCTTTCATGAATAGTTTTGGGAAGTCACAAATGTGCCCATGTTAGACACTTACACAAAAGCAATTCACCCAACATCAAAAGAGGTGTTGAAACCCAAAACAGCAAAACAAAAAAATGATATTCAATTTAGTACTACTAAACCAAAGAGTGCCATAAATAACAAAGTACTCAATGATATTATCCAACAATTCAATTGCATCTTCATGAATTCTTTCGTCCCAAATCACAAAGAATAAAGCTACACAAAAAGAAAGTTACCACCCGCCCCACTAGGTGCCAACCAAACACCCCACATCACGGGCCAAAGGGAAAATGAAACCACAAATACCCGGTTGAATTCCACAGAACTGACTCCAAATCATCCCCTGTAAGGAAGAACATTCACATCTAAAACTCTCTCTTTACACAACCAACATTTTTCTGAACCGACTCCTCATTTCTTGTACTATCACCAAAAACCCTATAATTTTTCTCAAGCCACACTTCATAGATAAGGGCAATGGATGTACACTTAGGCCTTGTTCTCTTTGGATTATTTAAAAAACCCAAACAAAATCAAATTTTCAATCAATCACTTCTCAACAATCACATCACTCATTTCATTAACCAAAATACTAAAATACCCTCTATTTTAAATTATTATTTTTTATTTTATTTATATATATCAATACCCTTTAAGTCATTTTACCAAAAATAATCATCACTTTCTCAAAATCATCACCAATCATTATTATTTTCTCTCTCTAGATTTTTTAAAAAACCCAAATCCGAACAAGCCCTTAAGTACACTAGAGACCATCTTTCATGATATCTCTAGTTCCAGTTTTTTTCCCTACATTTATTGATTAAACCATGAGTTTATGTAGACTTACTTTTCACTTTAAAATCACATGGAAGCTATGTTGTTTTCTATTTGATTAAATTTTTGTTTCTTTCTATTGGTTGTGTACAAATATTTTTTGCTTGACTATAACGTCGGAGCTATGCTGTTTCCTTTTTGTTTTACTCTTTGTTTCTTTTGTTGGATGAGTGTTTACCTGTCTGTCAAACTATGGGAATTTATATGGCTGATTCTTATTTAAGGTCACAAATGATATGTCACGGGTTATTTATATTCCCTAATGGTCGTTTATATTCCCTAAGGCCAATGGATCATTATGTAATTAGTTTAGGCCCACTAAGACTATTAAAGACAGTATAAAATAGTTAGGTTAGATATGATAAATTTGTAGCTGAATGGCAACTCTTATCTCTCAGCTTCATTCTGTCGATTATGGAGTTTTCCAAGCTTCTCATCTAAGGGCTTAGGACATTCCTTTGTCATCTACTCTTGTATTCTATTATCTCATCCCCTTCTAGGTATTTCATTGCATTTGATGATCTGTGCTGGAATTGTCTGCAGGATCCTTGTCGACCAGGTGTTAGAGAGGCAGTACAGCTATGCACCAAAGCTGGTGTTAAGGTACTTTTTTTGCTTTTTAAGTTTCTTTTGTATATCATCCTCATGGGGTGAATTTTACCATGTGTACAATTCCGGTACCTTTACTTAGTTGTATTCCTTCATTTTCTGCTGTAAAGAAAGATGTTGGGTCTATTGTTTGATAAAATCAGATTGAAATCATTTATACCGCACTCTTATAATGCTTCTGTTGCTTCTGCATTTTTATATGGACAAATTTTTGTTTCCATTGTTATCCATTTTTGGTACTTAATTGTTGCAACCTAAAGTTTGTATCAGCATCTTAGTATGTTTATATACTTGTTTCAGTGTATGATATTTTGTGTTCCAATTGGTTGACATAACTTGTCTTCAAACAGGTGCGCATGGTCACTGGTGACAATCTCAAGACAGCAAAAGCTATTGCTTTAGAATGTGGAATACTAGCATCAGAAGAAGATGCAGTTGAGCCATATCTAATTGAGGGAAAGACTTTCCGTGCCTTGTCTGATATAGAACAACAAGAGATAGCTGAGAAGATCTCGGTGTGATAAGAGACTTTCCAGTTACATTTTCTTCCTGTCAGATGAATATGAACGAAAAATAAGATAGTCAATCATTTCATGTGTAGGTAATGGGAAGGTCATCTCCTAATGATAAACTGCTCCTAGTGCAAGCATTGAGAAAGAAGGGACATGTCGTTGCTGTAACTGGAGACGGAACTAATGATGCCCCTGCCCTGCATGAGGTATGGATAAATCATGATTGTAGAACATGCTTTTATTGGTAATTGCAGCATCTTTATGTAAATGGATTTTACAATTCTTTATTTGTTGTTGTTGAACTGTCTTAAGCATAAAATATCCCTTATATTCTTGTAATTTTTTCTCAAATGATCTTATTATAGGCTGATATTGGTCTAGCTATGGGTATCCAAGGAACAGAAGTTGCAAAAGAGAGTTCTGATATAATCATACTGGATGACAATTTTGCTTCTGTTGTGAAGGTTTGTACTTTGTCTGCTACAGCAAGTCATCTGATGAATGATACTGTGTATTTTTGTATGCATATGTTGTAGGTGTTCAATTTTCCTATTAGTGAAATGGGGAAGCTGTTAAAAGAAGTATTTGCTTGAAATATTTATTGGACCTAAGGATAGTGAAGACATATGGCTTAGCTCCTTGTATTAGTTAATATTTCCAAAATATATTAAATCACATTTCTCTTCAGAATTCTACAAACTAGGAACGACTAAAATGACTTTTGTAGAACTTTATGTTATGTTTCCAAGTTTACTCTCTTTTAACTTTTCTCAGTATTTATACAGACTTAAGTGGATTTTGTTTCATTCTTTGTTAAAATATGAGTAGTTCTTAAGAAACTGACGATTCCTGCTAACTTAAGAAACAAGAGTGAGATGTGTATTGAAGAATGTCCAATAGCCCATAAATATGCTGTTACCAATTGCAGGTTGTCCGGTGGGGGCGTTCAGTCTATGCAAATATTCAGAAATTTATTCAGTTCCAACTTACAGTTAATGTTGCAGCTCTTGTAATTAATGTTGTCGCGGCAGTTTCAGCTGGGGATGTTCCATTAAATGCAGTACAGGTTTGATGCTTCTACTAATATCAATTCTCTCTACACCCCATCCTAAAAGAGAAAATTAATCATATGAATGAATGTAAAATTGGATTTACATAAATCTATTTATTTTATTGAAAAATGTCAACTTTGTTTCAGAAGAGGTGTGAGCATGAAAACTGGACTACTATATTGGATCTTAGTTTTGAATTAATTGCTTCTTAAATTTTCAGCTGCTTTGGGTTAATCTCATCATGGATACTCTTGGAGCACTTGCACTTGCTACGGAGCCACCGACTGATCATCTGATGCATAGGAACCCTGTTGGACGAAAGTCAGTATTTGGACTGTCAATATTATGTGTATTATAGTTCTGATTATTTGTGAAAATGTCTGCATTAGTTCCTATGTTTTTTTTTTCCAGTTCTAGGCATGTTAGTATTAGGTATCTACTATATATGTAGTTCCTGTGACATGAGACTGTATGATAAATGTCATTGCATAAGATGCACTGTAGACACTTTACTTAATCAGCTTTAATAAGTTGATTTTAGAGATTTCATAATCTCATTTTTAAGTATATCTGATTTTGCTTGACCTTTTTTCTTTTCTTCCTCTTAGGGAACCATTAATAACGAATATTATGTGGAGGAATTTGCTAATTCAGGTACTTATTGTTTGATGCAGAAATATAACAGCATTTCTCTCTCCTAATTTACTGCATTAATTTAACAAATTATGCTATGACCTTATTCTGTAAATGGCTGATAATAGATCTTTTTGTCTGCAAACCAGGCATTTTATCAAGTGACTGTTCTTCTTGTACTCAATTTCAAAGGCAAAAGTATTCTCCATTTAGAGAATGAAAGTGCAGAACATGCCAATAGAGTGAAGAATTCTTTGATATTCAATGCCTTCGTCCTTTGTCAGGTAAGCCTATCGAGGACCGTAAAAAAGATGAAGAAAATAAATAGTTGTCAATTGATCTATATGATTTGACACTGTAATTCTGTTTTGATGTAGTTTAAGTTACTCAACTTTTGGTTTGAAAAAGAAGTTACACAACTATCTAAGACATATATAGGGTAGGAAGGACATAATTGTAGTTAGTGTTTGATGAATCATATAAATAGAGCTAGACTCTTTTAATAACAATATGTTGAATATTGAACCAAGAATCAGTTTATGCCATCTTCTTACAACTTCTCACTTAAGGGCTGTCGCCAATTCTTCTCCTCAAGCCAATTAGTTCTTTCTAAACCCCAATCCATGTTCTGGGTTGTATAAATCCTGTGGGATCATCGACATCCAAAAGAAACCCAAGTTATGATTCTGCTTTTCCAAAGAAACCCACAACTTCTGCTAGTGAGTTTCAAAAAACTCCATCAGGAAGTTATGGATTATGTAACTATTTATTTTATGCAAACTTTGAGTACCCCTTTCTGTGATTAACTCATTATTCTCATTTAACACTCAAAATTGAAGATTTGTCCTATTCTCAAGTTTTAGTAGTTTCGACCTTTACCTACATATTATTATTAATTTTCTATTCTTTCAAGGGCTAGTGTGTCAGTGTTACTTACTACCATTTACTATATTTACAATCATTCCCTTACCCTACCCTACTATTATTTACAACTGTAATATAAAGTCACTACAATATTACAAGGCTTAAATACTTTCTATTTAGCTATGTAACATGTATTTTAACTCATTTAATAATAGTACTTGATGAAAAGTCTTAATCATTCCAGAATTTTTTAAGTTAAAGATTTAGACTCCGTATTACCCTATCCTAGTATAACATAAAAGTCCGTAATAATTAATGAGCTTAGGATCCAATTGATATTCATTTTAAGATCCTAAAACATGGTTAAACTTAGTCAACCATCTGTTACTACCAAGAAAACCATCATCTATCTTTCTTCTTCTTCTTCTTCGGAAAATTAAGAAAAACACAAACTTGTAATGCCTGCATTTGTATTTATCTTCACCTCTTACATAAGAAATAAAAGAATTGAAGGAAAATATAAAATTGAAAAAAGGAACTAACCCAGAGAAAAAAACTATTTTTACAGATTTTCAATGAACTTAATGCTCGTAAGCCTGACGAGATTAACGTGTTTAAAGGAGTTATCAAAAACCACCTATTTATGTTAGTAGTTGGATTCACTCTTGTAACTCAGGTATGACTGACTATCTTTCTTTATTTCATGAGCTAAAATTGTATAGACATGTAGATTGATTTGATATTTGTCTTCTTGTGTTATATATTTTAGATCATCATAATTTTCTTCCTTGGAAAGTTCTTCTCCATTGTGAGGCTGAGCTGGCAGCTGTGGCTCGTCTCTATTGTCATTGGCTTGATCAGGTTCACTTTTTGGCTAAACATTTGATGTTTATTTTCGACATGCCTTCTTCTTCTGATTCACTTTTGAAGTTATTTTTATCCACTTTTGTGTTTTGACATTATTCCTACTTTGAACCAGTTGGCCTCTTGCTATTGTTGGGAAGTTGATTCCTGTTCCAGACACGCCATTTAGTGAATCATTTGGGCGGTTCTTTGCAAGTTTATGGGGTAATCGCAGGCGGTAGACATTTTGAAGGCAATAGTTGATGCAGGCGCTCTCATCACATTTTGGAATAATTTTCCAAAATTCACAGGCAATAAATAATATTGGCCAAGAAAGTTGTAGCAAAGTTGAAAGCGTGACAAAAGATGATTATATTGGAATAACAGTGTTTCCCACTCTGTAAGAGGGGTTGGTTGGTGAAAAACAACATTTGTACATGTAATAGTACTTTACGGTTGCCCAATTTTTTCCGCCAAACCAAAGTTTTAACCGACAAACATGCAAAGGGGCATGGATTCTAGCCATACTCATTTACATAAACTCGGGCTGGTCTGGTCTGGCCTGGCCTCGGCCTGTTGCCTTAGAACTCTCGTTTGCTATATCGAAGTACAATGTGTATGATTGATTCTAAGGGTGTTTTGAATTTGCAGGCTTTAACATATACATACTTGATACTATCATATTATCAAAAGATTTTGAACACCATTTAAGTAGGTATTAATTAACCCACTCCCAGGGATAGCAATTGATATGGAGATTCTTTTGTCAAGATTTAACTTATTTCTCCCTTCAATTTTTTTTAATAACAAAATTTTATTTTTGTCTTTTTTATTTTCAACCCTTTATATTTTCTTTTTCAACTTTAGTAATAATAAAATTATCTTTTTTAATCTCTAAAACATACTTATGTAGCTAATAATTAATATTTTAAATTTCATTATAAATTTGATATAACTAATTTTTAAATTATTTAGTTATTCTTTAACTTTTATTTTGTAATTTATTCTTCAAAACTAACAATAACAAACTCGTCAAATTCTTCTAATAATTTTTAATATTTAGTATGTTTAAAAAATAATAATACCTGTTCCAATCTCTACCCACACTCTTTATGTTTATATCATTTATTTTTCTATTAACAAATCTTTAGGAATAATAGTTAGATTGTGACTTAAATCTATTTCCATTTTATTATTTATTATTTA
Organism: Impatiens glandulifera; assembly: GCF_907164915.1. Taxonomy (NCBI): domain Eukaryota; kingdom Viridiplantae; phylum Streptophyta; class Magnoliopsida; order Ericales; family Balsaminaceae; genus Impatiens; species Impatiens glandulifera. The sequence continues at coordinate 44,724,284 of NC_061863.1, read as the reverse complement.
AAATGTCTTTAATCTTTACATTTATTTTTGGGAAATGATTTAAATAGACTGTTTGATTTAAATAAAATAAATAGACTGTTTTTCATCAAATAAATCATCATATATCAACAATAAAACTTATATAAATATATATAATAAACTAGATTTTAGTATTGGGATACTTTTGAAGAATATAATAGAATTCACATTTGTCCAAAATATCCTTTAACTGTTATTACAGGAAAAAATCAGTTCAGATCTTCTGTTACCGATTCCCGTGTTCCCCTGTTGCGGACCAATCAGATTGCAGCATTATTATTTAAATAATAAATCAATCTGGGTAGGAGACGGAAGGAGGGAGATCCGGAATCCGAGTTTCATTCCGGGTTCACACCAGATCCGAAATATTATAATATTCATATGAAACCCGGATAAGATATCTTCGCTCCGGGCACCGTGTCGGAGGGCAGTGTGAGAAGCGATGGGAGCGAAGATTTCCACGCCCAGGAGCCCTGACCCTCATGTAAACCCCCCATACCCACCCATGAGAAGACCGCTTGCCTATCATGTAAATACACTTACCCGTCTATGTAAAGACCAAAATAACAGGGATTTTATATTTCCGTTTTATAATTATTAATTTAATTTATTAAAAATCACATGCAGCGATCTAATATTCGCTTCAATTAATTCATTCTTATTTTTTATTTTTTTTATTTAATTTTTTTTGCTGGTAGACGCTCAGGAGCGGAGATATATTCGCTTAAATTAATTTTAATAAAAACCTCATGTAAACCCCCCAACCCACCCATGAGAAGACCGCTTGTCTATCATTCTTTAAATATTAATTCAATTTTATTAAATATCACATGCTGCAACCGAACAAATCTTCGCTTCAATTACTATACTAATTAATTTTTATTTTTTTTATATCCGTTTATTAAATATTAATTCAATTAATTTAAAATGATATGCATGAAACGAACAAATATTCGCTTCAATTATTTCACTCTCATTTTTTTATTTTTTTTACGAGGAGACGATTGAAAGCGAATATTTCTTCGTTTCATATATTTTTAGCCTGACGTTCATGTAAAACCCCCTTCTCTCCCATGAGAGGACCGCTTGCCTGTGATGTAAATTCACTTACCCGTGTATGTAAAGGCCGAAATGAACATGACTTTTAGATTTTCATTCTTTAAATATTAATTCAATTTATTAAAAATCACATGCAGCAACCGAACAAATCTTCGCTTCAATTACTAACTACCGATCAAATGAAGATCATTCGTGTCCACTGCTGGTGGGAAGCGCCAGCTTTGGGAGATTCCCTAGGTTGGAAAACATCTCAAGAGATAACTCAACAGGTGTATGACCCAAGTTATGCGTGAGAGATCCGCTGTGGTCGCTTCAATGGAGATGCATTGAAGCTGGAGATGCAGATGAATATTGTGATGTTTATGAGACGTAGAAATGTTTATGAAACGTTGTAATGAAATTTTGTAATGAAATTTTGTTCATCGAATTATAAAAAATAGTTGTTATATATATTTTCATTCATATTTCATTGAACATATTTAAAGCCACGAATTTTTTATAAATAATAAAGTATTATAATATGAACTCTTCTGGCTAAGTATACGTTTCCCATAATTGAAATCATTGCCATAATTGTAATCTGAAGTGACATGTAATGTAAAATGTTTTGGCGCTTCTTCAATCATTTAACCCTGGATGGGATTTAATATACAAGCGAATCCATTTTCGTTCAATGTTGTCGTTTTCAAATATCACTATCAAGCGAATTGTATTTCGTTTCGTAACACTGTTGGGTTTAATAAAGAAACTAACAAGCGAATGTATCTTCGTTCATAAATTCATTAGAGTTTTACATGAAAGCGTCACAAATAAATATTATGTAACTAAAAAGAGAATGCGACTTCATCTTCGTTTTCAATCACCGGGTTAAAAGTAATATACTAACAAACAAACGAAGAAATGTTCGTTCGATTTACTGATTAGATACTGTGTTATGAAGCGAACAACCAATCGATGGATCAATGTAAGGGGTTTACATGAACACATCAGATGTTTTACATTATACTTTGAATTGAAAATGACATCCAAATTGCAATCAAACAATCAAACATAACGACAATAATTCGATTTATATAACTCCAGAATACACTAACTACATAATGTAAAATAAAAATTCAGAATATAATCAAACAAAACTTCAGAATATAATTACTACACAAAAATATTTCATAATCCGTTTACACAAGTACTACACAGAATAACCAACAAAATAGCGGATCAAAAATACAAATGAAGCTTAGTCTGATTCATCAGAGGATGACTCGTCAATCGGTCCTGTCATCGACACGATCTCATGTTCGATGACGGGTGGAATGTATAGCTGAATGACTTCGTTCACAGCATTGATCCATCGATTGGGGATTGAAACCGTAAAAGAATTTTCGATTATTGATGCGTACTCTAGGTAAAGATGGTGAGGAGTAAGCATGAAGTCCTCCGGAGGATTGAGTCCATTCGAAGGTAGGGGATTCCGTAGGCCAAATTGTCTATATATGACAGTTGTGCAGTAGGAGGTAGTTCCCTCAAGGCCCAACACAATGATGAATGGAGAACCCCTCATCTCGTACATCATTACAGTAAAGAGATACCACAGAACAATGAACCGAATTGGGTGAATATCCAAAATAGAATTCTGAGGCACGATTCCAGCGACCCTTTGCACTTGCAGATTGGCAAAGGAAGGGTAGGGAATTGAAGGACGGGGAAACCAATGCAACTTGTCTAACAACCAAAGGTAGAGAACCAAAGGTGATCCACGGCGGGAATAGTTATTTTCCTCTAGAACAAATTCGTTAAGACCAAGTAATGTCTCAGCAAGTACAAGGCTAGCCAGGTTGGGGGCGTTTCCCATCAGTGCAGGAACTACCTCCAGGATCCTATCCGAAGGCCGTCGTCCTGCAGCCGGACATAAAAAAAATAAACCAGAACCACAAGCATGATCAGTTTGCTTTGTGTGTGGTTGATGGTCTTCTCAGCTCCCTGGACACGCCAAATGTACTCGTCTATGTTTGTCATATTGAGAAATCCATGTTGGAGGGTAAACAAAACAATATCAAACATTGTACATCCATAGAAGCTGTGGCAAATTTCGAAGGCTCTATGAGGATCTTCATTGACAGGAAAAATCATGAGTGCAAGACTACCACACCTAAGGATTGAAGCAAAGTCCTCTATCATCGGGCATATGTGCATTTCCCCAATAACAAAAGAACGAGAGTCCGTATTCCATCTGCTTTGCATGTGGGCCATCAGTCCGTCGTGAACGTTTATTCGTAAAAGAGGTAGAATCTCATCTACATGATAGACACTAAAAAGGACAGGGTCATCGTTGATCAGACTTAAGTATCGCTTCAGCTGTTGCTGCGATAAAACCAGCATGTCTGGGTCCATCTCTACATTCATCTTATGAGTTTTACACTAAATGACTGAAGAGAACGAATCTAGTGTAGACACCGGTAGAGAGAGATTTGGGAAGGAAAGAGTCAAAACAGAGAGAGAGTGAGAGTGGAGTGTGAGAGTGAGAGTGAGGGTGTGAGAGTGGAGTGTGAGAGTGATAATGTTTATCAGCAGTAGTTGAAGTAATAAATGATTTTTCATTCATGAATTCACATCCTTACATAACTCCTGTAGGGGCATTACATGTTGTGAATATATCTTCGTTTATGAATTTGAAAACATATATTGAAGAAGATATCTTCGTCTCTGATTTTAAAAATATGGCAAGTACCAAAAAAAACATAAGAAGATATCTTCGTTTAGGAATTTGAAAATATATAGTTAAGAAGATATCTTCGTTTAGGAATTTGCAAACATATAGTGAAGAAGATATCTTCGTCTCTGATTTTCAAAATATGGATTGCACAAAAAAAAACATAAGAAGATATCTTCGTTTAGGAATTTGAAAATATATAGTTAAGAGGATATCTTCGTTTAGGAATTTGCAAACATATAGTGAAGAAGATATCTTCGTCTCTGATTTTCAAAATATGGATTGCACCAAAAAAAAACATAAGAAGATATCTTCGTTTAGGAATTTGAAAATATATAGTTAAGAGGATATCTTCGTTTAGGAATTTGCAAACATATAGTGAAGAAGATATATTCGTCTCTGATTTTCAAAATATGGCTTGTACAAAAAAAAAACATAAGAAGATATCTTCGTTTAGGAATTTGAAAATATATAGTTAAGAATAGGGGCACAAGAAGACATAAGAAGATATTTTCGTTTTATTTTTTGAAAACATATAGTTAAGAAGATATCTTCTTTTATGATTTTAGAAATATGGACACAAGAAGACATAAGAATATATCTTCGTTTATAAACTTGAAAACATGTAGTTAAGAATATATCTTCGTTTAAGAATTTTAAAACATACAGTTACGAAAATAACCTCGTTTATGATTTTAAAAATATGGGTACAAGAAGACATATCAAACATAAATACATTATAAGTTATAATTCCATAAAGTACATTAGTACACCAATGTCAATTGACCTGTGTAAACATAAGAATTACTGTACAAGTATAATTCCGTATAACACATACAAATCTCTAATATCTTGATCTAATTGCAGTCTTTAACTTAAACCTATTGACATTGTGCTCAGACATAAGAATTCTGTATAAATATTTTATCCTCAATGTACTCAAAGCTTCTTCGGCCTTCAAAAGAACAAAAGAAAGTATAAGAACATCTAAAATTGTTAAATGTCATAGACTAACAAATGGTATAACACTTACATTATTGTGGTTGATGTCAATAGCCCAATCCTTGAACGCTCCTCTATATGTTTCCATATGTCTCATTAAATATACACCACAGTCTGTCTTGTTTGTTCGGTCTTGCCAAGCCAGCTTTGGGGCCGTTATCCTGTATTTCTTAACCTTTGCAGCAATTCTTTGTATGCTTTGCATTTCCAAGAAAGTCGAAAAACTATCGACTTGTTTCCTCAAATGGACATACTTTTCCAAAATTTTCATTATGTGCGGACGACCAGAGTTGTCTAGTACATTGATTTGGGAGTCTTTAATATTCACACATACAAGAAAGAAATGTCCGAAAATGACGACAGGTAGGAATATCTGTAAAAAGAACATAAACATTTATTATTTTATTGCATTCTCGTTACTTGGAATTGAGGGATATGTACATACCAGGTCAGCGAAGATGAGGTCTTCTTTTGTGACATGGTAGTTTCTCATGTCTTCTTCAAGGGCTTGGCAAAATAAGAGAGTATCATGCTCCAGACTAACCTGCAAAATAAGGGTGGAGACTCAAAGCAAAATAACATGGTAGTTTCTCATGTCATGAACTGCATCCTCAGGTTTGTCCTGTTGAAAAGGGGGTGACTGAGCTTGAATGTGCAGAAATGCAGCCTCAACATCTTCCTGTTCAACAAGGAGTGATTGATCTTCAATGTCCTGACCTACATCCTCCAGATCTTTCGGTTGAACAGGGAGTGACTGAGCTTCATTGTGCAGAACTGCATCATCAAGATCATTCGGTTCAACATGATCTGAGCTATTTTCTTGATCTTGCATAACTGCATTCTCAAAATCATTCAGTTCAACCCGTGCTGATGGATTGTCTGCATTGTCCTCCAGTGCATTCTCACAGGGGTATTCAACCGGGGGACTATTGATTTTCAAGCCCGCACACTGTAAAGTGTCCCCAAGTGCCTCACTTGGAGGATCTTCCACACCTACACGAACCTCACCATCATTCACCACCTTCAAGTGTTTCATGAACCCTTCAAACTCTCTTAGGTTCAGGAAACCGGCCTCAAAAAAAGGCTTCGGATCGATGTTGCGTTTCTCCAACTCTCCTGATAGGTAATTAAGCTGTTGGGCTGTATCTTTAAAAGTTTGCAGGATTTTGGATGTCAACATCTGTAGGTTATGAAAAACAGATTTTATTAGTCTTGAAAACAGGATAATATAAACAAATGTGAGTCAATTTCTTGTTTACACATACCTCATCATCGTCTTCTTTTACTTCAACCGAGTCAACTGGATTCTCAGGTTGTTTAGCTGCTAGGCGCGCCCTTGCCCGGCCCAGCCCAAAACCACTGGCACGAACTTCTAAGTTGGTAAACTCTAACACTGTGACGTCATCCCAACAAGAGATTATTGGAAATTTTCTTTCGTAAGGCAGACGTTCACCTTCCACAAAAACACCATCTAGGTAGCAAATCTGGAGTAAAGGAATGGGAAACATGTTAGTAAATATTTGATATTTATAAATCATATACAAGAGAGGCACCATTACTTACCAATAAAAGGGTTATAGGTCCATCAAAATATGGATTTTTATCTTTACTTTCTTTTTCTTTCCAACTTCTTACACTTTCAACCAATCGTTGTAGTGTAAAGTGGCACCAGTTCAGCTCCTTTATGTTATCAACATCCATTAAGGATTTGAGAATTTTGAACCTGAAATGAATAAAATACATGTGTCAGTAATCACAAATACAATTAGATATATAATAGGTTTGAATACATGTTTACCTTGCTCGTGAATTTTGAACTGGACATAAAAAACTTGAGACAACAAAGACAACGAAGTCGATTTTGAAATCGTTGTCTGCACTTGTGTTACTTAATATCTTGGGTATCATAGAAAGTGTTTCAGGAGCTTTTGAGTCTTCCCCGGTCCATCTGGTCTTCCAATCCCTCAAGAAATTAAAAAAATCAGGGTCCTTAGTCTTGTCCCCCCCAACGGACTCAACTACGTTCATTGCCCCTCTAGGGAGGTTCATCACGAGCTGTACGAGATCTTCATCGATAAGGATCTCCTCACCGTTGGCCAATACCATAAAACTCTTATCCGGGTCAAAAGATTGGATTACGTGTCTGGAAAAATGTGCCGGGCACTTGGAGACACCCATTGTAAGAAGAGAACCAAACCCTATTTGCTTCACATCTTCCCTCTGTTCTACGCTCAATTTAGGAATCAGTTGAGCGAGGCCATGAGGTGATGATCTTGTTAGAAATGTCAGTTTACGTTTTTTGATGGTTTTGGTTTTTTGGGGAGATGGTGGTAACTCTTCATCGAATGGTGTAGTACACTGAGAAATATTAGTGGTTTCTGGGGTTGGTTCTGGTAACTCTTCATCGACTGGTGGAGTGGAGGTAGGAATAACATTGGTTTTTTTTAGGGGGAAAAGGTGGTGGAAAAATCTCATCAAAATGTGTAGTACCTGCAGCAATATCAGTAGCTTCGATAGCAACTGTGGAAACTGATTCAGCAGTCGATGACGACTTCGTATTCGTCTTCGTATTTCTCTTCCTCTTCCTTTCATATGTAACCAAGTTATTAAACCTCGAAGTCATTATTTTGAGTGGGATAGCATAAATCAATATTCAACTAAATAAATGGAATAAACATGTGTAAAATTAGTAGAAAATATATAAACACAATAAGATTAACCTACCTCTCTGGTTTATTGCGGGGATTGACGTGGGTTGCAGGATCGGGGGAAGTTTTGTTTTCGTTTATGCTCTTACAAACTTGCAAGACGACCTCTCGGGAGTCGATGGTATCCACTTCCATGTTGTTGCCTTGGTTCTCTGACATCTTCAGAAGAAATCCTTGTAGAATAAAAGAAATCTCTAGGGTTTCGACGTTGAGTGTTTGGATGATCGCCCGGAGATAGAGAGAGAAGAATATGAACAGTTTCTTATGAAAATGAAAAAGATGGAGAGTGGGATTGTAGCGGGAAATTGAAATTATATCAACAAGTAATTGAAGCGAATAAATATTCGTTCTATATCGTATCTTCGTAAAAAAAATCATAAAATGAATTAAAAACTATTATTTGAAGCGAAGATTTATTCGCGGGATGTAAATGCACGGGTAAGTGAATTTACATCACAGGCAAGCGGTCCTCTCATGGGAGGGAAGGGGGTTTTACATGAACTTCAGGCTAAAAATATATGAAACGAAGAAATATTCGCTTTCAATCGTCTCCTCGTAAAAAAAATAAAAAAATGAGAGTGAAATAATTGAAGCGAATATTTGTTCGTTTCATGCATGTCATTTTAAATTAATTGAATTAATATTTAATAAACGGATATAAAAAAAATAAAAATTAATTAGTATAGTAATTGAAGCGAAGATTTGTTCGGTTGCAGCATGTGATATTTAATAAAATTGAATTAATATTTAAAGAATGATAAACAAGCGGTCTTCTCATGGGTGGGTTGGGGGTTTACATGAGGTTTTTATTAAAATTAATTTAAGCGAATATATCTTCGCTCCTGAGCGTCTACCAACAAAAAATATTAAATAAAAAAAATAAAAAATAAGAATGAATTAATTGAAGCGAATATTAGATGGATTTTTAATAAATTAAATTAATAATTAATAAATGGAAATATAAAATCCCTGTCATTTTGGTCTTTACATAGACGGGTAAGTGTATTTACATGATAGGCAAGCGGTCTTCTCATGGGTGGGTATGGGGGGTTTACATGAGGGTCGGGGCTCCTGGGCGTGGAAATCTTCGCTCCCATCGCTTCTCACCCTGCCCACCGACACGGTGCCCGGAGCGAAGATATCTTATCCGGGTTTCATATGAATATTATAATATTTCGTGGCGTTAACAGGCGCTGCCGTTAACGGCGTCTGGTGTGAACCCGGAATGAAACCCGGATTCCGGATCTCCCTCCCTCCGTCTCCTACCCAGATTGATTTATTATTTAAATAATAATGCTGCAATCTGATTGGTCCGCAACAGGAGAACACGAGAATCGGTAGCAGAAGATCTGAGCTGGAAAAAATATAATATTTTATAGTATTATAAAAATAAAATAATGATAAAGGAGTTGTTGAAACTTGAAATAAGTATATATTGGGAATAACCTGTTCACATTTTTATTGTTTGACTAAAGTCTCAAACAAACACAACTCATAATCCATACCCATAGTTTTCATTTTATTTTTAATCTTCAACATCGTGTTATTCTCCATTGTCTAATTTAAAAGCATATGATCAAACATATATTTAAATAGCTTATGTTAGATTAAGGGCGTATGCACGCACAAATACAAAATACTAAGATAAATAAATTACGAAAAATGATAAGAAGTGTGACGCTGGGCAGCGATCCCAGCGACGCCACACTTGACTGCCACCGTGAAAATAAAAAACAAAATTTAATAAAAACTTGTTAATTTTTTTAATCCCCTCACTCTAGATTTCCTCTCTTTCTCACTCTCTCTATTTTTGAACCTTTCATCTTTTTCCCCTCCCCGACTTCGGCGATTTCTCCATTACCGAACATTTCCTTCTTCCGTGATTTGGAATTTGACGATTTCTTCTTCCTTCCGATCTTAAAAAATGGTAAGCCCTAAAATCAATGTCGAACAACAATGTTAGCGAACAACTAAAATTCTAAAATCGTTTATTTTTACTTTTCAAGAGAATCGGATTCCATCGACTACATCCAAGTCCAGGACTTACAGAAGGTAAGTTCCCTATAGTTATAGTTAGAGTTTTCCCGAAAATGTCCATGTCCAAGAACTTGATTTAGGGTTTAGAGTTTCCCAGATATGATAATATGACTTGTAGTCATATAAAATATTACTTGTAGTCCTGGAACTTGATTTCAGAAGCTGCTATTATAATGTCGTAAAATTCATTTCTGTAAGGACTGGAAATTGGATCCTAAGACCGAGGAAATCCGAGACATAAGACCGAGACCTTAGACCGAGAATTCCTAATAGAACCGAGAGAACATACCGATATTCTTGAGTTAAGACCGAGAGGTCCGACCGATAGACCGACCGAGGATCATTTGAACATGCCCCTGTGATTAAACTGTCTTCTGCCCATAGTTCTGCTCATGCCTTAGCCAACTGCTTTAGCCCACTATTTTAATCAACTATTTTAGCCCACTAATTTAGCCCACTATTTTAATCAACTATTTTAGCCCATTATTTTAGCCAACTATTTTAGCTACTATGATATGTTTTTCCTTGCATTGCCCATGTTTTCCTAAGTATAATCTGATTTTCCTTGCATGACCATGTTTTTTAAAGTATGATCTATTTTTTTTATGAAACTTTAATGTAAGAGTTATAGAATCATGGTGAGACTATACTGATGAAAGAATTGATGGATGATATGGGAGGAGGGCTAACCAAGATAAATTTTGGTAGTCTGATTCCAAAATACTGGTTGTGTTCTATGGGATTTGACTTCTAGGATGAGCTCTAGAACATCTACTCACACTGATAATGGTTTAAACAGGTTGAAGACTTTAGGGATTGACTCAGAAAAGTGTCCTTCCAAATACTTGCTCAAAAGAATACGGATTCTTCACATTTAGGATCAGCTCTGAAGGATTTAAGGTCAAAACATATGTTCAAGATATTATTGTACCTTCACTATGATAAAATACTTTTCTAAGAACCCACATATGAATATAATGAAGTTTTAACTGTTTTTCTATAATCTTTTTATGCATGAGTTATTCTTTGTACATGAAGTAAACAATTATCATTTTTTTGAAATCTTAAATATTTGTTGAGTCTTTAGACTCACTATACTTGTGTAGTGTAGGCACTCATCCATAGTTTTATATGCTAGCTGAAGGACTCTTGGAGTGGGGGCAATGTGCAGGAATGAGTGTGGAAGGAGGGACCAGTATTACATGACCGAGTATTTTGTAGAGTCTTAAACTGAACTCTATATTTGGTAGTAAATGACCAAAGTTTTGTAGCATCTCTTGGAAACAATTGAACTTTGTGTATAATACTTGTCTTTTAATGAAAAATACACTCTTTTACTTCCGCTTATGTGACTGTTTTCTATAATTATATGTTTAAACATGGTTAGGTTCCACACATCTCTATTCTAGACTAGAATTTAGGATTATGGATGTTTCAGTTGGTATTTGAGTAATGATTCTTAACCTTAACACTTTCACACTCATTCTTCTGCAGGTGCATCTCCAATAGCTCACCTTCAAAGTCTGTAAGTTACTTAATAATGTTTAGCATTAAACTGATTTTATTATGATAATAGCAATACTACCCATAATTTAATGAGAGAATAAATATGAACAAAACCCTAATGAGATAAGTGTAGCAACTCAGTTTATGTATTTTTATAAAATGTTAAGCTGATCATAAGATGTAATTTTATTGACTTTAGAACCATGAGAAGAGGAACTAGGGCCAATCATACTACTTCCTTAGATGAGCCAACACAAGATAACATTTTAATAGGGCTAGTAGAAGCATTGTGGGATCAGAACCGCATTTAAAGTGAACAGATGCGGGAGATGTTTCAGGCTAATGGGAACAACCACAATACTAATCGCAACAATAACAATGATGGAGGCCAACGACTAGTTTATAAGCAGTTTATAGGCTTCAAACTATCAGAGTTTAGAGAAAACACTGGGCCACTAGTTGTTGAGGAGTGGATGCAATCCATGGAGACAATTTTTGAGTTTATGCAATGCAGCAACACAACAACGCGGACAAGGTTAGGTGTGCGTCTTTCATGTTCAAAGATGATGCCTGAATCTGGTGGCAAAGAGCCAAGACCACCCTTGGCCTTAACTTAGTGACCTGAGAAGGGTTTAAAGAAGTATTTTATGGGAAGTACTTCACTCTAAGAACCATTAATAGACTGGCCAGAGAATTTCTAGAGATCAAACAAGGGGAGACTAGTGTAGCAGATTGTGTGAAGAAGTTTGAAAGGGGTAAGTACTTTGCACCGATGATTATTAGCAATACGACCATGGAGATAAATTATTTTATGGAGAGGTTGAATGCAACACTTCGTCGTGATGTTCGGCTGAGTAATCCCTCCACCATGCGGGAAATAATTGATAGGGCTATGATGGATGAGAAGGACAACCAGCAATGAAGAGGCCCTTTCAACAAACTTATCATCAGAATGCTCATCCTTAGTAGGCAAGGAATTCATGGCCTGAAAGATATCAACAACGCCCACAACAACAACAAAGAAGGATTCAACCAGTAAGACTAGCGTCATCAAGTAACATTGCTAACACACTAGTCTCCACTTGTACTCTATGTGGGAAGGTCCATGTGGGTAATTGCCTGTAAGATTCCAATATCTATTTTATATGCAAGAAGCAATGACACTTTCAAAGAGATTGTCCATAGAAGAAAAATGTTGTGCAGGGAAGGTGTTTACAATGACTTGAGAGGCGGCAAACCCGAATACAACAATCATTACGGGTAATCTATTAATTGCCAATAGTTTAGCCAATGTTGAGTTATGAACCTACACTTATAATAAACTCTATAATTGTTAATTAGAGTTTATTGGGTTTGTCTTTGAATTTGGATTTGGGTCTGACCAAAAGTTATTTAGGTTTTATTACCTGAATAATACCTTATAAATTTGTTATTATTAAGAGTTTACATTATTAAGACAAAATTCTAGAGAGATAAAGTGTGAGGTAAAAACTTTGTATAATTTCTTCTTCTTCATAGTGAAATCTAGTGGCGGATGAAGTGGACGTAGCCCATTTGAGTGAACCAGTATAAATCTGTGTCTTTTTGTGTTTTTATTTTCTTACGTTTTTACAGATCGTTTCAAGCAGGTCAGATTTTGGGGATCTGAATCCTAACAACTGGTATTAGAGCTACTAGGCTAGATCGGAGCATTGGAAACAATGACAAACGAGAACAGTATAGGACACGAAATTGGAAGATTTGATTGAACAAATCATGCCTTCTGGAGGATGCAGATTGAGGATTATCTTATGGAAATAAGCTTCATGTTCCTTTGAGTGAGAAACCAGAGAAGATGGATGAAGCTGAATGGAAACTCCTTGATAGACAAGTTTTGGGAGTTTTCCGATTGACGCTAACAACATAGTTGCTCATAATGTAGCAAGGAGAAAATCACCATGTGTCTGATGAAATCTCTTTCTGATATGTTTGAAAAATCATATGCTAACAACAATATACATTTAATGAAGAGACTCTTTTACTTAAAAATGTTTGATGGTACTTCTGTCACTACTTATTTGAACGAATTCAATACAATTATGAATCAACTGTTATATGTTGAGATTGATTTTGGGATGAAGTTAGTACTCTGATTTTATTAGCATCTCTATAAAATAGCTGAGAACCTATGAGAGCAACAATTAGCAACTCTGTTGGAAATTCTAAACTAAAATTTATTTAAGTTAAAGATCGTACTCTTGCTGAAGAGGTTCGTAAAATTAATTCTGGTGAAACATTCAAATGTTCTGCTCTGAATGTTGAAAGAATTTATAGAGATGTTGGCGTGCCTCCTGCCAATGGGAATGACTTAGATAACGACAATCCCTTTCAACTGTAAAGGATAGGAAGCCCACATAGTGGTTTTTAGGTTTTGATTGTCTGCTTTGGGCAGAGGTAATGATAGAAATTTCAACTGTGGTAAGAGCAGATCTATGTCGAGGAGTAGGAGGAGTCAATCCAAGTCTGGACGAACATTTGATTGCTAGAATTGTAGTAATTAGGGTCACTTGAAGAGAAACTGCAAAACACCGAATAGAAATAGTGATGATAAAAATGATACAGGCAACGCAGTTATAGAAAATGACATTGATGCGTCACTTTTGTCAATTGATAGCCCGATAGACTCATGGGTTTTGGACTCGTGAGCATCTTTCCACACCACTGTCCATAAAGAATTATTGGAGAATTATGTGGTTGGAAACTATGAGAAAGTTTATCTTGTAGATGGTGAACCACTAGATATTGTTGGCATGGGGGACATCAAATTGAAGATGACAAACTGTTATGTTTAGAGGATTAATAAAGTGAGACACATTCCAAGTTTAATGCATAATTTGATTTCTATCACACAACTTGATGAAGAAGGTCACAATTTTAGTTGTGGAGATGGTGTGTGGAAGATGACTAAAGGAGAAATAGATATTGTTCGAGGTCATAAAACTGGAACGTTATACACGACTTCAACTTGTAGAGAAACAATTGTTGTTGTTGTAATTGATGATTCTAAGAACAGTGAACTATGGCATTACATGTTGGGCCATATGAGCGAAAAAGGAATAAAAATTCTTTTGAAGAATTGACAGATTTCAGAACTGAAGTCTGTTGAACATCAGTTATGTGAAAACTGCATTCTTAGAAAACATAAACGGGTGAGCTTTTAAAAGATTATGAAGGAGCTAAAAAAATGTTAGAGTTGGTATACACTAATATGTGGGGAACTGCATCTGTTTCTTATATTGACGGATCACAATACTACGTGACATTTATAGATGATTCGACAAGAAAGATATGGGTATATTTTATGAAGCAAAAGTCTGAAATATTTGTTATTTTCAAGAAGTGGAAGGCTTTGGTTGAAAATGAAACAAATAAGAAGGTTAAGTTCTTGAGATCCAACAACGGAGGTGAATATATTAATTTAGATTTCAAAAAGTATTGTATTATGAATGAGATCAGTATGGTGAAAACTGTTCCCCGAATGCCTCAAGAGAATGTAGTAGTTGCACGAATGAATCGAACATTGAACGAGTGTACTAGAATAATGGGATTGAATGTTGGGCTGCCTAAAACCTTCTGGGCAGAAGCTATCAACACTAATGCCTACTTGATAAACAGTGGATCCTCTGTTGCTCTTGAATTCAGAATTCATGAAAAAGTTTGGAGCAATAACAAGGTAAACTTTTTCTTATTTGAAAGTGTTTGGTTGTTTATCATATGTTCATATTAATAAATGTGATAGGAGCAAGCTTGATCAAAAGTCTAATAAATATTTTTTCATTGGTTAGGTGATATCGAGTTTTATTATCGTTTCTAGAATAATCAAAATCGAAAGATCATTCGTATCATAAATGTTATCTTCAATGAACATGTTCTTTATAAAGATTGTGTTGGAAAAATATCAGATAGTGATTCCAAACTGGAAGAGACTTGTAAAGTTGATTTGAGAGATTTTTCAGCTGAATATATACCGACTGTCGAAGAAGACCAATGTGTTGTTGAAGATAAAATCGTTGAGAACGTGACCCCATAGGTAAATCATCAAACACCGGTTATACAGTTGAGAAGATTGTCAAGAAATCGAAACTAGTCAAGAGGTGGTCCCCATCTCTAAACTATATCTTGTTGACAGATAGAGGTGAGCCTGAATGTTATGAGGAAGCAATACAATCTGATGAATCAGTTAAGTGAGAGTCTACAATGAAAGATGAGATGAACTTTTTGATGTTGAATCAGACTTGGGAGTTCACTAAGCTACCAAAAGGAAAGAAAACACTTCACAACAAATGTATATTCATGATTAAAGAAGAACGTGACAAAATCATGAGATACAAGGCAATGTTGGTTGTAAAAGTATTTCAATAAAATGAAGGTATTGACTACAATGAGATCTTCTCTCCGATAGTGAAATTGATGACAATCAGAACTATTTTGAGTTTGGTTGTGAAAAAGATCTTCATCTTCAACAAATGAATGTCAAAACTGTTTTTCTTCATGATGATTTGAATGAAGAAATTTACATGCGACAACCACAAGGCTTTGAAATCAAAGGAGAAGATGAACGTGTGTGTAAGCTTCAGAATAGTTTGTATAGTTTGAAACAGACTCCAAGACAATGGTACAAGAAGTTCGATGGTTTCATGAATAATAACAATTTTTTGAGGTGTGAAGCTAATCATTGTTGTTATATCAAGAGGTTTGATAAATGGTACATTATTCTGCTCCTTTATATTGATGACATATTGATTGTTGGAGAAAACTTGTATGAGATTAACAAACTAAAGAAAGAGTTGTCTGAATAGTTTGCAATTAAGATTTGGGTGCTGTGAAACAAATTTTTGGGATGAGAATTTTTAGGGATAAAAAAGTTCTCAAGTTATCACAAGAAGAATATGTGAAGAAAGTTCTTAGCATATTCAACTTGTATAATTCAAAATCAGTTACTACCCCCTTAGCTAGTCACTTCAGACTATCTAAAGATCAGTCGCTTTCAATAGAGAATGAGAAAATTTACACGGTCACCGTACTGTATGTCTCTGTCATTCGTTGTATTATGTATGCGATGATTTGTATAAACCAGACATAGCACATACAGTGGGAGTTGTTAGCGATTAATGAGCAACCTGGGTAGACAACATTGAGAAGTAGTAAAGTACCATACTTAAAAGGAAGTATGAGTCTCGCTTTGTATTTTCGAAAGTTTAATATGGTTTAGAATGATATGTTGATGCTAACAATGGTGGTGATGTTAATAGTAGAAAGAGCACACAACATGATACATTTATACTCTGAGAGGTACTACAATCAGTTGAGTTTCGAAATTGTAGAAAATTATTACTCTTTCTAGTTGTGAAGCAGAGTATGTTGTTGTGACAGAAGCTACTAAGGAGATGATGTAGTTACAATCCTTTTGCGAGAATTGTGTCAAGACTATGAGAGAAGTGTGTTGCGATGCGACGGTCAGAGTGTCATTCATTTGGCAAAGAATCCAATTTATCATGGAAGGACGAAGCATATACATGTTCGTTATCATTTATCCGATCAACTTTAGAAGATAGAGTGTTAGCTCTTAAGAAGATTCCCGGGAGTGAGAATTCAGCTGATATACTGACAAAAGCTGTGACAAACGAGACTTTAGTTTGTCTTCTTTGTTAAGACATCGGATGGAAGCCGCTACCGATCGAAAGATGATGAAGTTAAACTCCAAGTGGGAGATTGTTGAGTTATGGAGCATACACTTATAATAAACTCTATAATTGTTAATTAGAGTTTATTAGATTTGTATTTGGGTTTGGTCTTGGGCCTGGACAATAGTTATTTAAGAGTTTACATTGTTAAAACAAAATTCTAGAGAGATAAAGTGTGATGCAAAAAACTCTGTATTCCTTCTTTTTCATAATAAAATCTGATAACAGTTGAAGTGGACGTAGTTCATTTGAGTGAACCACTATAAATCTATAAATCTGTGTCTTCTTGTGTTTTTCTTTTCTTGCGTTTTTACAGATCGTTTCAAGCAGGTCAGATTTAGGGATCCAAATCCTAATAACCAATACTTTAATAGATACGGAAGCAACCCATTCGTTTGTTTCTACATGTTTTGTGCAAAAATCAGGTTTGAAACCTGATGAATCTATGACTGCATATATAATTTTTCTACCTTCAGACTCTAGTTTAAATACTAATAAGATTATTAGAGCTTGCAAAACTCAGATTCTAAAGCACAAGATGTTAGTAGATCTTGTGATAATAGAGATGTTTGGATTTGATGTCATTTTAGAAATGGATTGGTTATTCGTCATGAGGCTGAAATTAATTGTAAGAAGAAGACAATAGCACTTATTGATCAGGATGGGAATGCATTTATGTTCCGTGCGATGCCGCAATTTGATCCTTCACTTAAAACTGATCTTAAAGCTCATCAGCTTCTTCAGACAATAGTTCTAGGAGTGATGGATACTACTTAATGTTAGGAGGGCAACAACCAAAAGTGGAGGATATCAATGTGGTGAGGGATTATCTAAGTGTATTTCCTAACCATGTTTTTGGACTACCACCAATGAGAGAAGTGGAGTTCAGCATCACATTGAAAGTTGAAACTCTTCCAATTTCAAAAACACCTTACAGGTTAGCACCCACTAAAATGAAAGAGTTAAAGGATAAATTGGAGGACTTATTGAGAAAAGGTTTCATTTGTCCAAGTGTGTCACCATGGGGAGAACCAGTACTTCTTGTAAAGAATAAAGAATAGGTCAAAACGGTTATGTATCGACTATCGTGAGCTGAACAAGGTGACTGACTATCAAGAATA
Organism: Impatiens glandulifera; assembly: GCF_907164915.1. Lineage (NCBI taxonomy): Eukaryota > Viridiplantae > Streptophyta > Magnoliopsida > Ericales > Balsaminaceae > Impatiens > Impatiens glandulifera. Next base: position 44,706,400 of record NC_061863.1, on the reverse strand, counting down.
AATACCCTTTGCCGAGAATTGATGACCTGTTCGACCAACTACAAGGGGATTCGGTCTTCTCCAAGATAGATCTAATATCAGATTATCATCAAATACGTGTTAAGGATAAAGATGTAAAGAAAATTGCATTCAAAGCTCATTATGGACACTATAAGTTTCAGGTGATGCCTTTTGGGTTTACCAATGCACCAACTAAATTTATGGAGTTAATGAACCGTGTCTTCCACTCCTACTTAGATCAATTTGTAGTAGTCTTCATAGACGACATCTTGATTTATTCTCGTTCAGAGGAAGAACATCAACAACACTTGGCATTAGTTTTACAAATTTAAAAGAGAACCACCTTTATGCAAAATTAAGCAAATGTGATTTCTAGCTCACTCAAATTGCTTTCTTGGGTCATATAATCTCAGTCAAAGGTATTGAAGTTGATCCTTCTAAAGTGGAAGCAATGAAAGATTGGGCAACACCAACCAACATAACTGAAGTAAGGAGTTTTCTAGAACTGACAGGTTATTACAGAAGGTTCATCAAAAGATTCTCCAAGACTGCACTGCCTCTTACAACTTTGACACGCAAGAATATAAAATTTGTGTGGACTGATCAATGTGCAAAAAGCTTTGAAGAATTAAAAAGGAATTTGATAACTTCCCATGTGTTTACAATTCCATCAGAAGTAAGAAACTTTATAGTTTTCATAAATACCTCAAAGATTGGCTTGGGAGCTATACTCATGCATAATGGGAATGTGGTAGCTTATGCTTCAAGGCAATTGAAAATCCACGAGATGAATTATCCCACACATGACTTGGAGTTAGCAGCCGTGGTGTTTGCCTTAAGGATATGTGGTCATTATCTATATGGAGGAAAATGATAAATCTTCACATATCACAAAAGCTTAAAGTATCTGTTCACTCAAAAGGAGTTCAACATTAGACGGAGGAGCTAGATGGAGTTGGTAAAAGACTATGATTACGAAATTGTCTATCAACCAGAGAAAGGCAACGTAGTAGAAGACACCCTGAGTCGTAAATCAAGCGAGCTAAACCAACTAACTGCTCAGCCAAGCTTGATTCTGGAATTTGAAAAGCTAAACCTTCTAGTGATAGAGCCAAAGCAAGAATGTATTCTTGCAACTTTAGCAATTGTTTCAGACCTGATAGAAACAATTCGGCTGGGACAGGCTCAAGATCTCCAACTATCCCTATGAAGGCAAATGGATGAGAAGAAGGGTACTTCTTTGTATACAACCAAGAACAATCTGGTGTATCACAAGGACCGTTTATGGGTACCTTTTGTGGATTCCTTGAGACATGAAGTAATGACTGAGGCCCATACAACACCTTACTCTGTCCATCTAGGAAGTACAAAAATGTTTAAGGACCTACAATTGTTATATTGGTGGCCAGGAATGAAGAAGGACATCATGAAGTTTGTTAGTGAGTGCTTAAATTGCCAACAAGTAAAAATTGAGCATCAAAGGCTCTCTAGACTTCTATGCCCATTACCCATACATGTTTGGAATTGGGAGGATATTGCAATGGACTTTGTAGTTTGGCTACCTCCGACCCTACGAAAGATGAATGTTATATGAATAATAGTGAATCGTCTCACCAAGTCTACTCATTTTCTACCAGTGAAGACAACATTCTCAATGAAACAATATACAAAGTTGTATCTACAAGAAATTATTCGACTGCATGGCATACCAACAAGGATAGTTTAGACAGAGATCCACGTTTCACTTCACACTTTTGAAAAAGTCTACACAAAGGTCTATGCACAAAGTTGTCTTTCAGTACTGCATTCCACCCATAAACAGATGGTCAATCTAAACGTGTGATCCAAACTCTAAAAGATCTTCTAAGAGATTGTCTGATTGATTTTGGAGGCAATTGAGAACCCAGACTTCCTTTGATAGAATTTGCTTACAATAATAGTTACTAGTGCTCAATTGAAATGGCACCCTTTGAAGCGACTCCCTTACATTGGGATGAAGTTCGGAAAAGAGTGGTCATTGAGCCAGAGATAGTGACAAACACGGTGGCACTAAGTAAGCAAGATCAGAGAAAGGTTGCTAACATCTCAAAGCAGACAGAAAGCTATACTGACAAAAAAGTGTCATGATGTAAAGTTTGACAAGGGTGACCACGTTTTACTCAAGGTATTTCCTTGTAAAGGGATTATCAGATTTGGGAAGAAAGGCAAATTGAATTCCAAATACATTGGACCCTTTGAAATTTTGGAAGAAATAGGAGATGTGGCTTATAGACTAGCTCTACCTCCCAATCTTGATACTATTTACAATGTTTTCCATGTGTCCAACTTGAGGAAGTACATTCCCAATCCAACCCATATCATCCAGCATGAAGATGTGCAGTGAACACGTATGAAGAATTTCCAACTTAGATCATTTGTAGACAAGTCAGAAAGTTGAGGAATAAGGAGATCAATATGGTCAAGGTGCTATGGAGTAATCATTCAACTGAAGAAGCAACTTGAAAAGTCGAGCAAGATATGCAAAGGGACTACCCTGAATTATTTGGTAAGTTAAATTTCGAGGTCAAAATTTCTTTATTAGTATGGTAGAATTGTAATGCCCTAAAATTTATTTCTGACCGAAGATCTTTAGTCCTGACCGAGACCAAGGATCGAAGAAATTGGATCCTAGGATCGAGGAAATTCAAGACCCAAGACCGAGACCTTAGACCGAGAATTCCTAATATAACCGAGAGAACATACTGATATTCTTGAGTTAGGACCGAGTGGTCCAACCGAGAGATCCGACATATGTTTTTGAGTTAGGACCTAGAGGTCCGACTGAGAGACCGACCGAGAGAACATGCCCCTTTAATTAAACAGTCTTCTGCCAATAGTTCTGCCCATGCCTTAACCAATTGTTTTCGCCCACTATTTTAACCCACTATTTTAGCCCACTATTTTAATTAAGACATATGTCCTTTAAATTAAGACATATGTCCTTTAAATTAAGACACATGTCATCCAACAGGCTCCCATGACTGAGGTTATATAATCTTCACAATAGATTCATTCCATTAGTAATGCTCATTTTCCCTCTCACTAAGAAACAAAAACACTCTCTAGAAGTCATTGAAGAACAAACATCCTTAGAGCAAAGATCGACTTAGAGTCCTTTCGAAATTAAGGCAAGTTTTTCTTAAAACCATCTTTAAAAACCCACACAATGCTATATAGATCATGTATTTTCTCTAAATGATGCATATTGTTTTTAAAACATGATTTCTTTGCATGTCCATAATTTCTTTGTATGTCCATGTTTTTCAAAGTATGATTTGTTTTTCTTTGCATGCCCATGTTTTTCAAAGTATGATATGATTTTCCTTACATGTCCATGTTTTCCAAAGTATGATTTGTTTTTTATGAAACTTTAATATAAGAGTTATAGAATCATGGTGAGACTATACTGATGAAAGAATTGACAGATGATATAGGAGGAGGGCTAACCAAATTGACGAATGATATGGGAGGAGGGCTACCTAAGATGAGATTTGATAATTTGATTCCAAAATATTGGTTGTGTTCTATGGGATTTGACTTCTAGGATGAGCTCTAGAACATCTACCCACACTGATAATGGTCTAAACATGTTATGGACTTTAGGGATTGACTCTGAAAAGTGTCGTTCCAAATAGTGGCTCAAAAGAATACAAAATCTTCACATTTAGGATTAGTTCTGAAGGGTTTAGTGTCAAAACATGTGCTCAAGATATTATTGTACCTTCACTATGATGATACACATATGTATATAATGAAATTTTAACAATTTTTCTATAATCTTTTTATGCATGAGTTATTCTTTGTACAGGAAATAAACCATTTGCATTGTTTTGAAATCTTAAATGTTTATTGAATATTTAGACTCTTTATGCTTGTATGGGGTAAGTACCAATACATAATTTTATATGTTAGCTAAAGGGACTCTTAGAGTGAGGGCAATGTACATTAATGAGTGTGGAAGAATGGACCAATACCATGACCGAGTATTTGTATAGTACTTGTCTTTTAATGAAAAATATACACTATTTTGCTTTTCCGCTTATGTGATTGTTTTCTGTAATTATATGTTTAAACATGATTAGGTTCCACTCAGCTCTATTCTTTTCCTAAAGATACTCGATCGCTGCCAGGAAGAGAGAGAATGAGAGTTTTTTACACTATATTCAAACATTTTTTTTTTCATGGACTCTCTAATCAATAAAAATATGTTGAGCTATCCTCGAATTTGTTCAAAAAAAAAATAATATACTATAAACTCTTTCAATTGTAAATCAACTATTAAACTCTCAATTTAAGAAATGATCATAGGTAAATTTGACAACCTTATGTTCAATGACTTATAAAAAAAAAATACATCTCTTTGGTGGTTGTTAAATGGAGAACATCAACCCCTTCATCTTCTTCTTCTTGTTCTTCAAGGAGGTCGATAATTAGTATAATAGCTTCAATGAGGCAGTAGACAATAGTAGTGACATTTATAACTAGAGAAGAAAGAAGAGGTCGATCCTCCTCCATTGACAAGAATCAACACAGGTTGCTTGCTTGCTCATGATGACTTAACCAAAAATTCCTACTTATACTACCCAATATCTATGTTAGAAAATTAAGAACAATGTTACCAGTTACCACCATTGATACTGCATCTGCATGAGAGGAACCGATGAACTTTGCTGGGGCTGCTGATTATTATTCATCATACACAACTGTTGTTGCTGCTGCTGCTGCTGATACTGTTGTTGTTGTTGTTGCCACTGTAGAAAGTTATCATTCATCTGGCTGCTGTACTGAGGAATCATCATACAGTACTGTTGTTGTTGTTGTTGTTGTTGTTGCAAGTTGTCATTCATCTGCTGCTGCTGGCTGTTATCTTCTTCAATCTCCATTAATGTTGCTTCTCCCATCTGCTCATCCTCCTCCATTTCACCTTGCATATTACTAGTACAAGGAAGCTTCTGTAACGATGGATTCCAGGGTACAACCGCTAGACATTCGTTTCTTCTTGTGTTCTTCCTTCCTTCATCATCATCATCATCATCATCATCTTCTGATGATGATTTTACCAAGCTAGAGTGTTTTGTACTACTAAGTATATCTTCTGCATAATACAATTACATATCAAAATCAACAACAAGCATGACCTAACTTTGCAATGACATATTGAACTAAAACACTAGATCATGGAATATCATATAATCAGATATGTACTTACTTTTAATTTGTGATAGAATATCAGAATCAATAGAAAAACGCGAAGAAGATAGCGGCAATGGTGTTGTTGTTGTTGTTATAATATTGAACAGAACAATATCTCCTCCTCCTCCTCCGTCAACATTCTCAGACATTACCGGCTTAATATTACTCGTAAGGTTATCAACGCCACCGCCGCCGAAGGTAGTAGCATCATCCGGACGATTGATCCACGACGGAAAGTCTGGCTCATCTTCTTCGATTATAGGTGGAAGATCAGCATCCTGTGAAGAAGAAGAAGAAGAAGAAAAGATAATTCCATCAGATTATTAGGCTCATTGTGTGAGTGAGTAAGTAAGTAAGAGAGATAGCAAGGATCTAGCTACCAATCTTCTGATCTTTGTAGCAGGTGAATAGAGGGAGAAATCAGAGAAGTCATCGTTAATATTTTCAATGTCTTTCCTCTTCATCTTCAACAAATGCACGGCCATGATCGATCCAATTAGAAAACCTAATTACTGAAGAAGAAGAAGAAGATGAAAGCGATTCCTTCTTCACTACGTGTTTGATTAAGCTGCTGCTGCTTCTGACCAATTGAATCCGAACTACTTTTCTGACTCAGAGACTAGAGAATGTAATAATCTATCGAAGACGAAGACTCTCTCTCTCTCTACTTTCTAGAACTCTTGAGAACCTTGAAGTCTAAGCCCTTCTTATTTAAGATTGCGGTTATTTAAATAATTTATTGGATTTAATTAATTAATAAAAATAAATAAAATAATAGTGGTTTTATTTTTTAATTGCCTGGTCCTTTGTATGTAATTTATTTTGATCTATTTTATTAAGGTTTTAAATTGTAACATGAATCCAAAAAGTACAAATTTGTAATTAGTTAGGGTTTAGATTAAAATATGAAAAGTAAATTAAAATCTAAATCAAGTCAATGATATGTTGTTGACAATTTTTTTTGGAAAATATTTATATATTATAAAGATGTGAATAATATGTAATAGATATTTGGTTGGATTGATAAAAAAAAATTAATAATTTATATTATTAATCAAATAAAACTAATAAAAAATATACAAACATATTGGTACTCTCTTTTGTTCTTTTATTCACGTGGGTTATTAATTTTAAATGAGTTTATTTTTTAAGTTATTTTTAAGAAATTATCGTAATTGGGATTTTTAATATAATTTTAATCTTTGTAAAATTTTATTATTTAACTTTTATAATTTTATTTAATTATTTAATTTAAATTATTTACATTACATGTAAATGTTTATTTGATTTAATAAGAAAACAAAAATAAAACTTTATATCTTTAAAAAAGAAAACTAGTCAATCAACTTACCCGCCCACCTTTATACATGGCATAACTTTTTTTTTTTTTTTTTTTTAATAAACTTAATACAAATTGTACTTATTATTTACAAATATTATAGTATGTTTTTGGTTAAATTAATTTTTTTTTAATATAAAATTAATTAATATATTTTGAATTTAAAAATAATTAAATATTAAGTTAAGTTTTGATGAACTAAAATATATATTTTTAAGAAATAATTAAATATTAAGTTAAGTTTTGATGAACTAAAATATATATTTTTAAGAGAATGAAAGATATTTTAATTAATAAATTGAGTGATTATATTATGTAAAAAGTTTAATTATTGTTGGATTTAGAAAAACAATTAAAAATTTTCCTTAGTTTGGTCTAAATGATTGTAATATTTGTTGAAATTAGTTGACTTTTTCCCTTTATTTTGGGTTCAAATTGGCTCTTTCCTTTCAAATTGATGTATTATTGTCTAAAATTCCAATGAGCTGAATTATTACATTAAGTATTGACCTTTAAACTTCTCTAGGAAAATGGAAAAACAATAATGTACCAATTTAATTATCTAAAGTATTGATAATTTAAACTGATTTAAAAATTTCAATTATGTACCACTTTTTATTAGGGATGTGATATAAAAGCTTGATAAAAGGAAAAAAATATTAAAGTTAAATATAGTGGCGAGATTAAAGTGACCGTTATAATGTAATAGTATAAATAAAATAGTTAGCTGAAGGAAAGGTTATGAAATGATTTAGTTGAAATTTTTTGTTAGAACTTTTTTCTGTCCTCCCCATTGTATTCACTCTAACCGTTAGGATTTTCTCTTCTCCCCATTGTATTCACCCTAACCGTTAAGATTTTATCTTTTTTCTTTGATTCTTCATTCCTCATCTTAATATATTATTTTATGTTTAAAATTTATATCTAATTCTATTATAAGGTATAAAAAAGTGTTTTGAATATTCCCTTTGTGATCACTGAATGTTGAATACAAGAGATTGTCTTTACTATTGAAAAAGGAAATACAAAAAGTGTGTTTTCACAGAAGAGACTAAAATTTTTAGTAGTATTCTATTATAATAATGGTCAAATGGGTATTTTACTATTTTTTATATACTCCAACCCTTCCTTTCTTGTTCTACCAAGAATATATGCATGTTATTTACATGGCCCTTGACAAGTCTGGTTGGAATCATGGGATTTTACACTAATCACTATTATTATTACTATCATCGGGAGATAGCTGCAGAATAATGGAGGAATAGCTAATCATAGGATATAGATTAGCATCAAGAAAGTTTTTATACTGTTTAATCGCAATCTCCTTTTCAGGAAGATCGTTCGCCATGAAATCAAATGGCGCTGGCTTGCTTGTGTCCACCAGTGGTTCCCATTTGTAACCAGGCCGTTCTGGTAGTGTAATGGTGACCGGTAAATGACTGGTGTTGAAACCAATGTAGATTTCTTGCCCTTTCACAGGGTCGGTCTGCAAAATATGATTATTTGATCAAATAAGCTAATCGTTTTTAAGACAATATGATAAACTGTAAGAGATTATAGCGACAACAATTCATACCAAAGTGAATGCCACAAACCGGCTTGTTTCAGACCAATCTGGAAGCCCGGGGGTATGGCCATGCCATTCTAATCTCTCTGAAGTGGGGAAGTTGTTTAAACAGAGTGATTGACATTGACTGCATTTTATAATGAAACAAAGTTCATAAGAAATCGGAATTAAAAAATTAATCCAGTAGAGTATGAAAGGAGAATGAATGCACTCACTGGCGGAACTTGATCAACAGGCGGCAAAATCTGAAGAAATCAGAAGAAGCCTCTTCCTTTTTATCCCATCGAAAGTAATTCATCTGTGTCAGATGTCAACAGTTAGTAAACAGCTCAAGAAGGCACGGGTGGTTAACGAGTACTACTACTTGAAACTGAAATGGTCAATCTAGTTAGAAAATTCACCAAGTTGTCATGGCAGTATGAATTGTTATTGCCTCCTTTTGTATGGCCATATTCATCCCCCATATAAATCATGGGGACACCCTGATAAAACAAATAAAGTTGAGAAAACAAGTGAGAATGAAGCGTCGTACTTTCAAAGAGATGATTTTGGAAACCAATAAATAATATGCATGAACCGAACAAAACACCATCAGAAACGTTTTGGGATCACTATTTCAGGTTTCAAATCGTTTCCAAATGGGCCAATGAGGAATAAACAAATAGAATCAGCAGAACTCTGCAAGGAATATTCACATTTACTTTTAAGGTAGAAGGTTTCTAAATACAGATCAAAGAAAATTCATCAGAAAATTGTACTTGAGTTCACACCCAGTTCTTTCACCTATACTTTTGTAACATGACATGTGGCGGGTTTTTCAATCTCTATCATAATAACCTATTTGCAAGATATTTATAACAAAAACCTTACATGAGAAACCATGAGGCAAACAAAAAAGTTCCTCATTTGCCGTCTCCTCAACTTCTTGACAGAGATGCTGGCAAATTCACCCTCCTGTAAGGTAACAAATCATCAGAGGGGAAACAAAACTGTTTACAGGTTATTTGGATTACTAATGGCTCAGACACCTTTTCCGTTTTCAAAAATTATTATGCTAAATGCTAATGGTTGCTTCTATTTAGTTATTCGCTTCAGATAACTACTGTGCCATTCAAGGAAAGCATCTTCATTGGTTTTATGAGACTAAAATTACAGGTAGACAACCTCAAATACAAAGCAAGTAAAGAAACTAAGATGGCAGGATAAAAACAGTAGACTTATTAAGGAAAATTGACTCAATTTGAAGCATAGGAATGTGCATAAAGAGTTAAAATATTGAATGAAGCACATGAATGTGCATAAAGAGTTAAAAAATATTTGAATGAAGCATATCTTGATATTTTGTCATGAAATTGCATATTGTCATGCATGAAAGTCAAGGAACATCATTCACCAAGGAGAAAAGAAAGAAGAGGTGCACTCTAGCATTGCAGAAGGTCAGGTTACCTTACTGATTGCTACTTGTAAATAACAAGTGGGCTATCCCAAAATTTTATGCCAGGCATCTCACAACCTAGAATGATAATACAAAAATAACACATACCATAAAAATTTACCTCTCCACAGTTCCAACTGTTATTGTGGTTCTCTCCATCATTGTTGTTTTCCGCATTTGACATGTTATGCTTTTCATTGTAGGACACCAAGTCGGCTAAAGTAAAACCATCATGTGCGCAAACAAAATTTATACTGTTCCATGGCTTCCTCCCACCTTCCTAGTGATTCAGTTTTCAGCAAGAAAATGATAGCAAATTTCAAAAGATATTATCCTTCACAAAAACATTAACAAAAGGTATACTATTCAATTACAATGAAAATGTGAGCATAATTGAAATTTATTATAATGGACGAAGTAGAAACAAAGTACTGTAAGCTTTGTGAGCAGTGAAAGAAATAACCTTGTACAAATTAGGACTTCCACAGAGACACTCTGCAAAAGCCCCTGCAAATCCATCTGTACCCTTGATAAACTGCCGTACAACATCACGATACTGCAATAAGAAAATAATATAGTTGATCAAGCACAAGATTTAGTGCAAGAATATAGAATAAAGAATAGTGGGTAGAAATGGAAAAGTATCAAAGCAAGAAAGATAATTGTAGTGAGGAAAAAACTTGGATCCTTCTCTTGCTTAATAAAACATACTAATTAAGCCATACTCAGACAAGCGTTTCACTGAAAACAAGATAGAGTTTGAATAAGTATATAGGGTATGGAATATGCTACTCATTTTTTGTTGTTGTAAAAAGATCAACTTTTCATCAGGAAAAGGAACACAAGTTGCTTACAATTTCAATCATTATCAATAAAGGGAGCAAAAAACAAAATGTAGAAACCATAAAGTTAGATGTGAAATTGCCAATAAGATCAAAAAATCATCATCCCATACAAATCTTCCTTTCCCGGATTGAAACAAATGTGTGCATCATGAATCCTTTAAGTCTATCGTAGCAGTAGCTTTTCCCATCAAAAACTTTTTTGTGTCTTTCTTTCCAAATCGTCCTACATAATGAGAGTCTTTGGTTTCCATTCGACCACAATGTTATTGTTTGATCCCCATTCAATCCATTTAGCCCAAAATTGGAAACATTGTGTGGATTGTTCTAGTGAAAATTAAGAATATTCTGCAGAAGGGCCCACATGCTCTTGGCGAGGTCACAATGAGGGAGATTGTGGTCAATGGTCTCCTCACTCCTACAAAGGCGTCACCTACTAGCCAAGTGAATTCCCTTCTTTTTCAGCTTGATAGCTGTCAAGACTCTGCATAAATTGCTTCCACGAGATTCTAGAGGGAATTTTAGCTTTCCACACATCCTTTCAAGGGAACCATGATGGAGCCTTGAAGAGAGGCATAGTCTTGAAATCAAGAAGCCAATCAAAATAAATATGTCGTCAATCTCCGGGTGAATCGAAACTTGGCTAAGTGTATCCACTCGAAACTTTGGAAAAGGCGTTAGATTAGGATTTGGAAGTTGATGATATGGGATGACATACGGTTAATGAGGTATGTGCTCATGGAAATGACATTGCCTAAAAAATCTTTGGGTAATGTAGAACCTCGTTTTTGGGTGTATTGAAGGAAACATTAGTGAACAAGTCAATTCTAAGAGGTGTTTGTTCTTACACTTTTTGGTAACTACAAAGCTGATGTGGAAAATGTCTTCGGAATTTAGGAATATTTCTATGGTGGAGAAGAACTCTATCGTATTGTCTTTTTTTGAGTACTTGGATGAAGGTGCTAAACGAGTTTGTATATAGCAAATAACTTTTGAAATATGTGACTGATCTCATATTTTCTTTCATTGGGAATAACTAGGTGAGCCATGTATGATGTCAACAAAAATTATGAACCAATGGCTCCCTTTGAGAGTTCAAACTTGAGATGGACCCTCAAACACCCCTATGGATGAGAGCAAAAAGTTAGGAACCTAAATTAGGAAAAAAGAGAGTATGGTTAGAGAGTTGGAAATTTTCACACTGAAGGAAACATGATTTCTCATTAATAAACAAGTTAGGAAACATTTTGACAAGGTATGCAAAATTCGGATGTCCTAATCTTTGGGGCCACATGATTTCGGCATGCTTGTTGGACAATGAATGATAACTAGTTGGGGTTGAGGTTCCGTGCATAAGGATAAAGTTCATGACACATATAATATGATAATTAATCAAGTAAGCTAGTAGGTTAGTTAATTAGTGGGGTAGTACCTTATAAATAGTGGAGTATTATTTGAAGTTATGAATGAAATAGTATTGAATTCTCTCAAAGGTTTAGTCCATTCACTTCTCATCCACATTTTTCTACAAATCCTAGATCTCTAGGCTGGTACAAAGAACATCAAAAAGGTAAGAGACAAATGTTGTTATTTCTTAGAAAAAAAAAAGGACAACTTTTCATTAAAAAAATGAACGCAAGGTGCGATTAAGCATTACAAAAAGGGGAGTGGGTAGGAAAAAACTAAGAATTGAAATATAAAAAAAAAAATAAAAAAAAAATAGATGCCAATAGGATATAAAAAAAATCTCATTTCGTGCAACCTTTTTTTTTCAGATGGAAGCAAACACATGCATTGTGAAGCCTTTGATTTTTTCAAAGTCGTAAATTTTCCCTACAAAAACTCTTATGTTCATTTCTTTCCAAATCGTCAACCACATGATGAGAGGGGTTGGCTTCCAATCATCAGCGATGATATTGCTGAAGCCCCATTCAATCCATTGAGACCAAAAATAGGCAACTGTGGGCGGTACATCCGAGTAGAAATTGAGAAAGTTATGCAGAAGGGCCACACATGTCCCTTGCGAGGTCACAAATGTTGTCCTTTTACAAATGAACTTTTTACAATGATTGAATAAGGGAACTAATATGTTTTATAATTCAAATTGAATTGACTAGAATAATTCATGAATAACGAATCAAAATTTTAACTGATCTCTTCAAGAATACTTGTGAATACCCAAATATATACAAGAAAAAGGACCACAGAAAACCCAAAGGCCTTCTGGGGAAAACAATGGAAACAACTAATTAAGCAACAACTACAAGATAAGCACATACAACAAGTAACCTATGTAGGCATGCTAAAAATGCCCAATATCCAAAGGAAATCTCTTCTCCATCAAAATCCCACAAAACCACAATAACTATATTATTTATCTGCAAATTCTTTTTATAATAAATATATTCTCTATCAACTAATTAAAGAACAATGTACAGTCAACATTGAGGCAGAACAACTGTATCTAGAACGCATTAGTCAATAGACAACAATAAGAACAGATAGAGTGACTAACTAATGAAAAAGTATTTCATCTTTTTCTCCTTTCTTTCCGCATTTGGCATTTATAATAAATATTAGTTAAACATAGTATTATTGAAATCATTTACCTTTCCATTCCATTCAGACCAGATTCCCCAATGTGGAAAATTTCCTACTTGGTAAAGGCCTCCACAATCCCATGCTTCAGCTATAAGCTGTGCAAACACCAACAACATAATGGAGAAAATCGTTCACCTACTATTTCATGCAATGAGGTACAAAAGAAATGCAAATACAAGTCTACACTAGCAATGCATAAGAATAAACTGAATCCTAGAAAGCATAGACACTCAAAAGATAATCTGTTTGAGTACCGAAAACAACTAAATAATGCATGCAAATGTGATGCAAATTAAGAAGATAAGTTTGAGAGGGTTTAAGTTTAGACATTTGCAAACTATATGTATTTTTTTTTGTTGGATAAGGTGCTTCAAAGGCAATCCCTGTGGCACCAAAAGCGTGAATTTAAATACCATTATCAATCCTATAAAGACATTCACATTTTGTGGGTTCGTCATTATTATGAATGTGAAAATGTTGTAAACATAAATTTTGATTACATCCTACTATTTAAACAAGGAACAATACACAATTATAACTACCTCGAACTACTTTTAACCGCTTATAACTATCTATTTAGTATTCATACAATTTTTTAGATAGTTATGGCATAATCCACAAATGAGAAGATAGAAAAATAGGGGATGCGAGGCTCAGAAGAATGACCCAAGAGGTGAGATGAGAAGAAAACCTGAACTATTCAAATTCATTCAATAACAATTTAACATATCTAAATGTATTACATCCTACAACTTAAACATGGAATTGCATTACCACTTATAATTGCTAACACAACTACCTCTAACGACTTCTAACCCCTTATAAATTACTAGTTACTAATTATCTAATATCCATACAAATTATATTAGGCTGCCTGTAATAACAGAGCTGCCCTCCCTTCAAATCTCTCAATCAAGAGATGGTGAGAGAGGAATTCTCATCTCCTTCCATGGAAAACCTTCCTAATCTTGTTCAAGGTTCGCAATCAAACCTTCGACAAGAAGGAGTGAAAGGAAAATGTTGAAGATGTAGACTCCTCACAAATACTAACTATCAAGTTATATTCATACAAAGTGTATTAGGAAGCCCTAGGCTACCAATATTGTAAATCTATACCCTTCTTCTTCCTCTTTTATACATGAATTTAATGTTGATTAATGAGGTGCGTACCAGAGTTATTTTTATATATTAGTGTATATTACGATGCGTTTGCGTAAGATGCATGTCTAGATCCTAACATTTTTCTTGGTGATACTTATGTCTGAATAACTAGGTTGAAAAGAAACCAGAAGTTAAATCCATCTTGGTTCTGAACATTCATTTTCCCAGTACTATCTGAAATTCAGTCCATGTAAAAATCAAATGGAAAATTCAGTCCATTTTCCGGATTGATCATTTCTTGTGCTTTCTCATATATTCATCTTTTACCAAGTACTATCTGAAATTCAGTCCATATAAAAATCAAATGGAAACCTCTACTTCCTCCTTACATGCTTCAGAAAATAAGTACAATGTAAGCGAAGATAAATATTTGCCAATCAAATATTATTGAGGCCTAGATTGAGTACCTTCACTTCACGAAGTATTGGATCATTACTTATCATATCAATCAATGGGGGATTCTCCAGAGGGGTACCAGTTGTTATATTGTCACCATCTATGATGCTCCCATAAATATTATCAGTGTCCCATAAACTGAAATCATAGCCACCAGATGGAAGAGAAGCCAATAACTAGTGTTACAATATACTGACCAAGGGAAGAATGCAGAAATGTGATATAGTACATACCTACTCGCTCTTGTCATGATGGAAGCAAGATCAAAACGAAATCCATCTACATGCATCACCAATACCCAATATCTGTTGCAGAAGTTAATGACTGATGAACTTTGGTCCAATAACAATGGTGTCAGCTATATAGCTTCATTAAATTATTGCCTTTATTTTCAAACTAGGAAAACAAATAAGCTAACAGTCACACTTCCTTAACAGAATGTTTCATGAAGAAATCTACACTCACTAAACCATTTACTCACGAAAGAGTGACTACTATGTGAAACCTAATTATTGTTTTCACGTTATGAACCAAAATGAGGCAAATACTAATTTTAAGAATATTCTTTTGAAGAAGATTAATTGCATATTTTACCATGCGACACGGACTATACAAGTAAAATAGTGAGGCCACAAAAAAAACAAAATGTGGGTTTTTCCTTGGGAGAATACACACCTCAAGCAATCCAATATGAACTTCCGGACAATTGGATGGTTGCAATTGAATGTGTTACCACAACCAGAATAGTTATAGAATTCTCCCTGCAAAACCATCCAAATTTAATTACACTGTAAGAGTATACTGAGAAAACAAGTAATTGGTCTGGGAATAGCATGATTCAATTTAGTTTATTCCCTCATGTTCTTTGGGCACAAACTGTTTAGTGTTAGTATAGAAAAAGAACAACACAGTTTAAAAGTAGACGAAAAGTCACTATGTTTCTGTGTTCAGATTCAAGAATGCAAGCACAGGTATCTAAGAGATATACATCACTTCAGAAGAAAAGAAAACTGTAACTCCTCACCTGTTAGCAGACAAAATTTTGTTACACATGCATCAATTGAACCAAACAAATCATTAAAAATAAAAATACTAGCAGAAAAACAAGTCACAACTATGCATAGAGAGATATGCGTAGACAAAAATGTTAATGCTAGATCTGTATTGTGTGAAGGTTGCAACTAACAATGATATTCATGTTGCTACACATAATGGTAACACACATTCAAGGTGGAAGCCAAATATAGCCAAGAACCAGTTTATAGTACTTCGGATTTAATATTTCAATATAAATAGGGATTGTTAACCTTCGCGACAACTTTATTATTACAAACTTTAACATTTAAGGGGAAAAATAGGGTTGTTGACCAAAAAGATCATAGTCATGAGTTGACAATCCGCTCCATTCAAATTGATATAAAATGAAACATAAAAGGTTCAACTGATCATATTTATGAAGCTAAATATAGCCAAGAATCAGTTCACAATACTTCAGATTCAATATTTCAATAAATAAAGAGGGGACATTCACTTTCGCGAATTTTTTTCTTTCCAAATGGTCCATGCATAATGAAAAATTATGAGAGTCGTTTATGCAGCACGACACAAGCATGAGGAGAGAAAATAAAAATAAAAAAATAAAATAAAAAGCCACAAAACATGAGAATAAGAACAAAAACACAAACACGTCGCCCAACATATTATCGAACTCGTAGATTCTCGAGAAAGACGATTAGTTCTCCGACCGAATACATCAGCTTTCCCGATCGAATCTCAAAAAGTTTCAACTTTTTTGAAAAATAAAATATAAGTTTTGAACTTTGAACCTATTATTATATATACAACACAGAAAGTGTCAACTTTATTACTGTAAACTTTAACATTTAAAAATAAGGTTGTTGACCAAAAAGATCATGGTGATGTTGACAATCCGCTTCATTCAAATTGAGAAAAAATGAAACATAAAAGGGTCAACTTATAATATTAATGAAAAACACATTATCCATGAAACATTTTAAGATAAGAATGATGTGAACATCCAGAGGAGTCCGTATTGAAGATAAAGTGTCAAGAGTATTACCTTTGGTGCAAGCATGTAAAAGACATTGTTATCAACACCTCTGAAAGATAAGTTTAGACCCTTTTCATTCCCTTCAGCAGTATGATTGAAAACAACATCCATGATCACCTGCAAAGTGAAGATTCATATTGAACATGGCATTGCCAAACTGAAAATTTCTAGGCTAAGACAAATCTTACCTCAATTCCTCTTTTGTGCGCTTCCTTAACAAGTGTTTTAAATTCATTTATTGCACCTTGGCCACAGTCTTGATTTCCAGCTGCTGAGTATCTTATCATTGGGGAAAAGTAATTGATTGTTGAATATCCCCAAAAGTTTACTCTGGAAAAAACAATATTTATCATAAATGAATAGTTTTTCTTAAGGTCAAATTTTCATTAAAAAATAAAGAACGTGAGTAAGGTTCAAGATTACATCTAGGTGTTCATAAATGAATACTTGAATAGTACTAGTGCTTAGATACTATCATCCTAACAGTGTGATATTATTCAACTTTCCCATAGACAATTCGTTTTGAGATGGAAAACAGAACGCAAAATTTATAGATCACAAAGTTATAGATTGTATTCACTAACACATCCCTAACTTGAGCTGCTCAAACTGTGATATAGCATAATTTGGTCTCATTCTTGTCGCATAAAGAAATACATTAATACTTCAATAAATAGAAGTTCCTTACTTATAGTCACCCAGGACAGGGTTGTAGCCATGATACTCCAGCTCGTTGAACTCGTGACAAGGCATCAACTCTATACAGTTGACACCAAGTTCCTGAAAGGAGCATGCTATTTTAAATGTATGGGAAATTTCATGTATGAGAAATATTACACCTGTTAATAAAATCCAAGAATCTTAGAATCTCAACATTGTAGAAGGTAACACTCACTCCCTTATCCTATTGAGGTTGATTTAGGATTTCTAAACATAAGTCAAGCACAAACAAGTCTTTTTAGTTAATGATATCATAGTTGCAAGTATGTAAAACAATTGTTATACCTCTGGACATTTACATACAAGTATAAAAAGCAAAAAAAAACATGCTCTCTTTGTGCAAGATTAAAGATGCATGGCCTTGCATTATGCTATCACTTCCCATTGACCTGTCAACACTCTTTTTATCTCCTTCAAATCTCTATCATTGATGTATCCTGTAATGTTGCCTTATTGTTATATCCTCCAATTGTCGCATCATTAGAAGCACTAACACTCAAAAGTACCCAAAACATGCTAAAATTGAAGGACATAAAATCTAATATCATGAGAAAATAGTAGCACAGATTTGGAATTTACTGAAGTAAAGGAATAATTTAGCAGAAAATTCAGGAATCCTTTTCCTCGTGCAGAATTACAAGAAAATAAAAATGGACAGTGTTCACCTTCAAGTGATCAAGTTTCTCCACTACACCCAGATATGTACCAGGAAAGCTTGAACCGGATGACTCATGCATTGTAAACCCACGAACGTGCATTTCATATATTAAAAGAGGTCTTTGTGGAAACATTAGTGGTACATCTCCTTCCCAATCAAACTGAAACACAAACCAAATACACGGTAATAGGGAATAAAAGCACCTCTAACAGCATCCAATATAAGAAAAAGAATAACAAGCTAAAATGGAAACAAAGCATGCAACTTATGAAAAAGATGTTCTCACCAAACTGAAATACAATAACAAATAAAGCTACAGGTATAAAGAACAAACTACACAAGGTTCGGCTAAAGGTATCTATCAGGAAAATAAAAATATAAAAATAAATGCAGCTCAAAGGGCGAGCTAACTATTGGATAATTTATCATGTACCTCATCATTAGCAGAAGAAGGAACCATGCCAGCCATTTGGGGCCAACAATCATCCCCGGGTCCAAGGATACCAAACTTCTCTCTGCTTAGAACAGCCTTCATGGGAATCAACACGAAGGCTTAGTATCAAATGAATTGCAGACCAACTGACACAGGACTACAAAAATAACTACTACAACTTCTCTTAACAAAGTAAATAAGTTAATAAAAAGTAATCCACTTAATGGTGGTCACTAACTTTAGCATAAGGATCCAGCAGTATCTTAGAAGAATCATAGTATTGTCCTTCATGCGGAGAAAACTTCCCATCGAATCTATAGCCATATAGCATATCTTTGAAGTCTCCTTTCACAAGCACATGCCAGATAATTCCTGTCTTGTTAATCTTAGGATCAAGAAAGATCTCTGTTACATTTTTCTGCATCAAAGTGAATGTTGTTGATTATAACCTATACAATCTCTACAGCATCATCCTCAGTATAGATGGAGACTAAACTAAACAGTAAAACATACACAGATTTATCAGTATAGACAGAAGTAGCATCCGCTGCTACTTCTATTTCTTAAGCAAGGTTCTCAGCAATACGTTTATAAAGAAGAGATACTAAGATATTAGTATATTTTTATTAGATTTTTTTCTATTTCCTATGGCACATTGGAAGAAAAACCCTAGGCTTCACCTCATTAAAAACTTGCAGAATATCTTTAAGTAGAGTATCAATTCCCATGAAATCAGCTCAAATGAAACCAGGTATAGTGTTCAAATTCAACGGCATTAGAATTCTGTATCAGTATTGTGAGACAGCCATTTCCATCGTTTCACCAAATTGAACCTATTGGCAAACTTCTCAATAGCAGACAGAAACTGGAAAAGGAGTGAGGGAGAGAGAGAGAGAATGAGAACGAGAACATTTTGATACCTCCTGCAAATCCGAAAGCCTTATCAAACAAAGAGTGACAGTCATAGCTTTGCTAGAGCAAACAGCGAAATTCACTCCGTCATCACAAGCGGTTGCTCCAAACGGCGTTGGATTGCCCGCGAACGTCTTGAATCGACGCAATGTCTGCTTCTCTACCAACACCGCAGTCTCAACTTCCGTAGCTCCGTCGGCAGCTCGAACAACGAGCAGTTTCGCCATTCCGTAATTTTTCACCTCATTCTTACCGATGAAACAGCTATTCCTCTGGAATCTTCTCTTCGGAATTAGCGATGAGTAGACGCGAGGGCTGAACTTGGGAGTAGAAGACGAACACGCAGCAGACTGAACTAACTCCATTTTCCTTGACAAACTTCTTCAAATTGTCAACTTCCTTGCTTCAAAATTGATCGTCTAAGAAGATGACGGCCCTGGGATCTATGGCTTCCGTACTGAGTGGGTTAGTTATCTCGTTTCAGCATTAACAAACAATTAACAACTTAACATTGAAACAAAACTGGATTAACAAGTAACAACTCAACATTTATTAAATAAATCATTTATCACTTTTTCATTTTTGACACGCCATTTTAAGAATATATCTATAAAACAAATGTCATAAGATTAGTTTACAAAATATTCACTTAATTCTTCTTTCCATTAGTTTATTTTAAAAAAAATTATCCATTTATTTATCGATTATCACTTAATTTATTAACTAAAATAATAATAAATAAATTAGAAAAATAATTTCCGATGAATAATTTTTGCGGTCTATAAATCGGATCTTTCACAATTTAAAATAGAATTTTTTAATGAGATAAAGAATGTGGCTAGTCTCTCAGAGTTACCAATTATTTTTGTGAGGAACATTAACGAAGTTAAATTTCTGTCTGAAAGAAAATGGGTCAATAGATATAATAGCATAATGTGCAAGTTCTTAAAGACAATTAAAGAACTTAAACTTATAAATTTGTCTTTGGAAGTTGGTCAATTCACTATTAGGAGAGGTACCGGTAATGGGGTCACGCACATATTCATTTAGAACATAATTACTTTGTTATTTTCATTTGAGAAAAACTTGTTTTACTTACCTTTGATCTAGTTCATTAGAAAAAATGATATCGGCCAATCTATGTTCCTTGTTTGTTATTTTCCCAACTTATTGGCCACGACTTTCATGTAAGGATTAAAGGTGCACAGGAATTTTGGTGATCTTCCTCTTCGGATAGTCTCTAATATTGACGCATCCCCTTCATCTTCATCTTCAGAAGCTTCACAAGCTTCACAAGCTTCGGATTCCTCGCCCAAGTCATTCCATTTAAAAGAGATCTTCGTAGCGTAGAAGAATAACACTAGGGTTTCAAAGTTTAAAGATGATCGCTGAGAGAGAATGTGAATAATCTCTTGAGAATGTGAATAGTGGGATTGCAGCGGGAAGATTTTGTTTTAATCCTTCATTTAGTGATTTTATTTTCACATAAACTAAAACAGAAAAGAAGATAGCTTCACCAGGTTGCGCTTGCAAAATAAAAATAAAAAAGACAGCTTCCCTAGGTTACGTTAGTAAAAAAAATCAAAAAAAAAAAGACAGCTTCACTAGGTTGCGCTTGCAAAATCAGAAAAGAAGAAAACTTCACTAAGTTGCGCTTACAAAATCAGAAAAGAAGACAACTTCACTAGGTTGCGCTTGTAAAATCGGAAAAGAAGCAAGCTTCATTCGATTGCGCTTGTAAAAACAGAAAAGATGAAAGTTTACTAGGTTGCGCTTGTAAAATCAGAAAAGAAGACAACTTCACTGGTTAGCGCTTGTTTCAGTATTTTTAATTCTCCAATAGGATTTACATACATGAAAGAATAAATATTTTTACACAAACGCTTAAAGGTCTTTACATGAATGTGTTGAAGGTTTTCCATAAAGGCATATAAACTGAGTGAAGCGAAGGAAGCTTCACTCAATAGCGCATCTCTTCATTCTGTTTACATGGCGAGTGAAGCGAAGGAAGCTTCACTCAATAGCGCATCTCTTCATTTTGTTTTACATGGCGTTTCTGTTATTTTACATGGCGAGTGAAGCGAATGAAGTTTCACTCAATAACATATCTCTTCATTTTGTTTTACATGGCGCTTCACTGTTTAAATGGCGAATGAAGCGAATGAAGTTTCACTCAATATTGTCTCTCTTCATTTTGTTTTAATGGCGCTTTTGTTGTTTTACATGGCGAGTGAAGCGGAGGAAGCTTCACTCAATACCGCATCTCTTCATTCTGTTTTACATGGCGCTTCTGTTGAACCCGGAATGAAATTCGGGTTTCAGTTCTCTTTCACTTTCTTTCAACCCGACCATTAATTTATTAATATAATAATACTGTTAAAATTTGATTGATCCGAAACAAGGGAACACCCTATTCAGTATCTCCCTATTCAGTATCTGATTGCCTCTTAGATTAAAAAAAAAATTCGCTGTTCAAATGGTAAAGTTTAACCTCATAAATTAAGCATAAATTGAGGTAACAATATTTACCATTCATAAAATCTTATTTATTGTGTAATAATTAATTAATAATATAGAAAATTAGAATGGACTAATAGACATCTTCTTCTCTCCTCAATTTAATACATTTTAAAAAAAATTAAATTTGTAATTAACCATTATTGACACTTAAATTATCACTAGATTCATATTCTGAATTACAATTTAAAATTGAAAAAGATCTTATCTGAAATATATGATCTTTTATAAATAAATAAAATACTCACAATAGTGCTTCTAACTATTTAAAGAATAAGTGTTTCTTTGTGCTCATGTGGTTGAAAAGTGCACGTGATGTTATTTAATTAACACCTTATCATATATAAGATATAGATGACCGACCAATTCAATGCATAATAAATAAATTATGAACACGTAGAAGAATAACCACCTGCCCTTGTTATGTCTATTTATATATATTTTATTATTTCTACTGTCATATATAAATTATTTATTATTTCTGGAGAAGGAGAAGCCATTTAGCCAACTACTCATTAACTATATTCTAATTTAGTACTTAGTTAAGTCGTCTTTGTTCGGCTTTAGGTGTGGTATGAATATAACCCCACAATTATAATTTTTACTTCAACTCTACTTAAATAGTTCTATATATGAGAGGTTAGAATGTAAATATAAAAAATAAAATAAAATTCATTAATAATAATAATAGTAATAACAATGACTGTGTTGTTGTTACCTCTAAATGTTCTATTTTTTTTTTATTCTTATCTGATTTTGAATAATTGATATGTCTAGATAAAACGATTGTATAAACATATCTAAAAAAACAACACCATCTTCATCTTACACTTAAATTTGACACCAAAATAGGTTTTTTTTATTCTCCAAACTTAATTCAATTTTCATTTGTTCACATACACATTTATTTTTTAAACTATAAATTGATCATTTAAGTATTGATATGAATTAATTTTATATATTTAGTTTTTTATATAACTTTTTTATATAATTTGTATATATAATTTTTTTATATATATAATTTTTTATTTTTATCCTACTTTTGTTTTGTTAATAATTATTTATATATCATAAATTTATAATAATTAACAACATTAATAAAAAAAATAACTAAAAATAAAACACAAAAGCAGGAAAAAACAATAATATATTACAAGCTAGGAAAAAACATTTAAATTACTATATAAATAATAAAAATTATATTTCCCATAATAATAATTAAAAATACATGATAAATAATAAAAATTAACAAGAAACAATAAAAATATGATTAATAATTTGGTAAACTAGTATCCCTTCCTCAAGATTATTGAAATATTATAAAAATATACCTATTTAAATTGGAGAAAATAAGTGTTGCAGATATAATATATATATATATAATATATATATATATATATATAATATTGCATAACATGATTGTTGAGGATGAACGTACCTATTAAAACTTTGAAATAAAAAAAAAATTCGCTGGATATCGAAATGACAATAAATAAAAATACTTCATTTAAAGATTTCATATCTTGATACGAAAAAATAAGAAATAAAGAAGTTCACATAAAAAAATTCACATTACGAAATGTAATGTATTAATTAATTATTTGGGAAAGAAATACACCAATTGCGAGAATTGATACATAGTCTATTTTATGTACAAAGTATTTTTAATATGATTTGTTTTGATGTATTTTTTTTTTTATCATGGGGTGTAATTTGCGTTTGTTTAATGATAATTATTTTTGTTTTTTAATGTGTATAAAATATTTATCTATAGTTAAATTTATCATAATTTTTTTTTAATTGAATAAGATAAAATATTAGGCTTCAATTTATTAAAAAATTTATTTGGATTTTTTTTAGTTTAAGAATTAGGTTTTGAGTTGGAGATGAATTAATTTATTAGGTGAAAGTTACTATATTTATATTTTTAATTTGTGTATTTTGAATTTGTGAATTTGAGATAGTCTAATTAATAGTTCTTGGAGCATTTTATTCATTTTTTTACTTACAAATACATTAGATATATATTAAATAAAGCATTGTTGATGATAAATATGGCACAATTTAGTCATAATCTTTTATTTCTCAATTTAAAAATTGTTGAATGAAATGTGTGAAAAGTAATTTTGTTCTTAGGCTCTATATTGTTTTTACTATTCAAATTAAGTTAAAGTTGTATTTTGTTCGATCCAACATCTTTTTACTCGAATCAGATTTTTCGTTCAGAATTTTTTAATTTGAATATTACTCTCAGATTTTGGTCGATTGTTTGATCCTCGTAACCGTCAATTATGTTGGTGATGTTTTTTCGAGTCTATATTTATCCGCTTTTTTAAAAAAAAAACACAAAAATTAAGTTAGATCTGAAATTATTTCAATCTTGTTTAATAAATAATTAATAAATTTAGTTTTTCGTTTAGAGGCTTCTACATGTATCTTTCCTTGTACTGATTTTTCATTATTTTGAATATATATATATATATATATATATATATATATATATATATATAATTATTCGACATAATTTTTTTTGACATATTTATTAAATCACGAGAAAGAATAAATATAATTACCGTTTTGAATATTTGGTATAAATTTTTTGACATCATCTTTATTTATCGTTATCAAATTCAAACAATTTTGTATTTGAAATTTTCTAAAATAATTCAAGATTATTAGATTTTTCCCATTGCAATTTTAGTTTAAAAAAATTTATTATATTATTTAATATCTAAATTCTCATTTAATTATTTTATATTATTTATAAATTAATATTTAATATGTAACTTTTTATTTAACTAATGTTTCTAAATATAATAAAAAAATGGTCAAATATGGGAAAAAGAAACATCATCAAATATAGAAATGAATGTGAAGATTAGGATGGAAGGACTTTGACTCTTCAATCTTCATAAGATATTTGTTGTATAAGCACTCTAAATTACGAAAAGTATTATTTTATTTATTTTATTTTATTTTAAATAAATAAAAACACAACTTGAATTGAATTGTCATTATCGTTGAAGAAGATGATGAAACAAACGTATACACAAAGGTCACTATCTCTTTATATTTAATTTAATTTATACTTTTTATCTTTTTGTGAATATATATTTGTTTTTTTCTCTTACCCTTCACTTCATTTGATTCCTCTAGTCTTTATCAAATCAAGTAATCAACCCTCCACATAATTATAATGAACTTACAATTTTATTTAAATAAAAAATAATAATTTATTTTAGTTATATTATTATAATATTTTTTATATTTAAAATTTCTAAAAAAGAAAATAAGTATTCTAATAAGTTAATTAAGAGATTAAATAATTGACACTCAAATTTTAAGTTACACATGGGTTTGAAAAAAAATATTATAAAATTATTTTTTAAGTATGTTATAAAATATAACTCATATATATAGTAACAAATTTTTGTATTCAAATCTAATTTTATGGAATCAAAAATTAATTAATTTTTCAAAAAACACAAATTTAATTCTATTTCAAATTTTAAGTGTAATATACTTAAAAAAGAAACTCTGTTAAATAATTTAATAATTCAAATTCAATAAGCTCAATATAGTTTTATTGATCTAATAATGAGTTTAGAATTAACTCATTAAAGCAGATTCACAGTGCAAGAGTATGCTTCTAAATAAAGATAGACAATTGAGTGGAGAATGGTACATAGAAAAATATGTTTTTTAATTACTTAACTTAGAAAATAAGATATTGAAAAAAAAGGAGATACTAAATATTTGTCTATTTTTTTTAGTTAAAAACTAATTTAATGTGTAGATGGAGGGAAGTAAAGAAAATCGTGATATTTTTTTTTATTAACGATATCAATCCCTTTTTAAGTTATCTATTTCAATCTTTTTTAAGTTATCTAGATTAAGATTTGATTAATTTACCATCTTCGCCAGTTCAACTTATTTCGAGTTTTCCTCGATCTGTTCTAACCTCTTATCCAAGTGAAAAAAATCCGCTCCAATCAGTTCGATTATGGAGATCTGTTCCCACCTCTAATGAAAATAGGAAAAATTCGCTCCAATCAAAGTAAAAACGGTTTTTAATTGTCATCAATTGGTCAAATTGACTAAATATTATCTACTAAATATTATTTGACTCAATATTATCTACTAAATATTATTTAATTATTCAAATCTTGACGCAATCTGATTGAATGAAAATCTCTAATCTCCTCCCCAAATCCCTCTCACAAAATATATATTTCAAAATTCAAACCAGACATTTTAAATAAATATGTAAATAAGATTGTTTTTGATAATTAGTAATGATAATAATAATTCAAAACAAACAAAGACTTGACAAGTGGCAATAAAGTACTTTAATACAAGATTCAAAAACTCATTTCTCTATGTCATTTATGTGAAAACAGAGAATGCCCATGAATGGTCACAACTGATTTTACAAATTTACCCCTAAATTGATCAAAAAAACATTAGCAAAGATTACAAACATTTCATCAAAATCTTAATATTCACCATTGATGGATCATAATCAAGTTCATTCATTCATTCATTCATTATTCTCAAAACCCATCATCGATGATTACAATGAAAAAGAAAGAAAGAAAGAAAAAGGAAAACAACATCATCATCATCATCATCTCATTGGAACCCATAAATCCAACATAAAACAGGGCTTAGGGTTCCCGGATGATCAAAACAGAAATCATCATCATCATCATCCACATCTATTCATCTGTGGAAAAATCAAAACCCTAACCCTAACCCCTAAATCAAAATCAAATCTTAAGCTCTACTTTTCTGCAGCCGAGTAGAAATTTTATCACCATTTACCGATTCATTACAATAATCATCTCCAGTTCCAACAAACATCTCCAAGAACCCTTCCAATTCGATTCCAGCATAAGTAAGTTCATCATTTTCAAGACAATCGATCAATTTTTCAAAGAAATGGATCTCGCAAGGTAATGACAGACCTCGGTTACTCTTGAATCCGAACTCTTCAGCGGCTTGGTCGAGGAGAGAGACGAAGACAGGTAAGTTGAGGAATCGAGTAGGGATTACGAATCGGCGGTGTTCTTCGCCTACGTAGACGGCGACGGAACCGGAAGGAGTGATTGGACCGGACAAATCGGTTTCGAAATCATCGGAATGGTGGTTTTCATCTATGCATGAGAGAACTGTTCGTCTTTTGATGCTGAGATTCTTCCATTTTAGCATTATCTGCTTCAATCTTACGATTTGACTGATCTTGTTCACTTTCTTAACTGCGGACGCCATGGAAATGGAATTGAAGGTTTTAGAGAGAGAAGTTGAAAAATTGAAAAAGTGAATAGTTGAGACTTGAGAAGGAACCATTAATGGGGAAAATAATCAAAATATAGTCAGTCATATTTTGTTTAGTAATAAATTTATTTATAGAAAAGTAGTATCAATTTTTATTTATTTGTAGATTTGTGTAAAAATATACTTTTATATATCAAATGTGAAAGTGGTTATAAAGAGAATAAATATCATGAATTTAAATGATATTTTAAGATTTTAGAGAAAGTTAATTAGATTATTTATTTTTAAATAAACAAAATTTTATATTATCAATTTAAGATGATAAAATTTTATAATTTTATATAATTTTATATTAAAAAATACAAGTTTATATTATAAATTAAAAAAATTATTATTTTTTAATTAATTTTATAATTAAATATATAAATTTTAAAAAATAGTTAACTTAATTATATAATATATAACTAATATTTTTTCAAATAAATTTTTACGATTTCAAGTACGTCTTACAACAATTTTAAATAAATTCGCCGTTGAAGATTATGGGCTCTTTGTGTGGTCTAAATCCATGGTCCCAAATTAGACTCATTATTTTTAATATACTTAAAAAGCCTATAATATAATTATAATATAATTTGGACTCTTATTGGGCTTAGGCTATAATCACCATAGTCAAGAAATAAATAATCAAATACTATATTAAAGCCTATAGTATAATATTATTTCTATTAAGTCTGGTCTAACCATGAAATTAGAATTTATAGGTGTCGTTTTAATTCTTACTTTTCGTTTAATATAAAATTTCAATGATGCAAATTAATGTGTTTTTGTGTAAACATTTAAACGTGTTAAATTGATAATATTTTTACAAACATTTAAAAAGTTAAAATATTGAACGTTACTTTTTTAAAATTTTTTAAGTAAGTTACCATTAATAACTATATTTTTTAACTTAGATATTTCTTTTAATATCGAATTTAACATGTTAGAACCGATATTTTTTATTTTTAAATTTAGTTTTTATTTTAGTTTAGTAAGTTAATCTATACATTAATATATATATATATATATATATATATATATCTTATATTCCAATATATAAGAAGGTGTCTTATATGTAAATTATATGTAAATTGTTGTACACCTAACAACTTTGAAAAACATATGGTATGTAACCTAAAAACAAAGGCAAATTTTATTAGAGAATATGTTAGAATTATTGAAAAGTCATTCTAAAAAAATAAATTGGGGAGAAAGGGACATACAAAATTAATATTAACATTAAAAAAAATTGGTAGACTTTAAGATTATAAATTTAAATGAATTGAAATTAGAATTCATTGGATTCTAATTGATGCGTTTTTATAATTTTTAATTTCACTATTCTTAGTTCGGAATTGTAATTTTAAATAATTATTTTTTATGTAATTTAAATAAAAGTATATTATTATTTTATCATTTATAACATGGTTAACGTGTTTACACCAATAATATATATATATATTTTTTAATTTAAAAAGTGAAAATATCGAACTAATTTATATATATTTTTAATTTAGTAATTTTTTTAACATATGAGTTAGCATGTCATAACCAATATTTTATATTTTTAAATTTAGAGAATTAACATGCATATATATGTGTATTCACTTATATATAAGAGATATTACAATAACTAGCATGTATCCCGTGCATTTGTACGAGTAATAATATAAAAAATTGTGAAAAAAATATTACGGTAAAATTTTTATGGGCGGGTCAACCCACAATCCGATCAAAGTATCCATTTACTCTCACATATATCTAAATTAACCACGGCTCTCGACCCGACAATCCGGACACTTTAAAAATTAAGCATCATTATATATATGTAGATTAGTTAGTTAAAAAGTTGAACTTATATTATTAAAATGTCCCACGGTTATCAAATTTTGGGTTGAATTTAAAATATAAAGTGTTATTAGCTTAGTTGGTTAAAAGTTTGTATTTGTTTTTGTTATGTTGCAAGTTCGAACCATACCTATAACATTTTTAATTTTATTTTTAACCGTTTTAAGTTTATGGGTGGGTCAACCCATAATCCGACCCAAATATCCATTTACTCTCACATATATCCAAATTAACCACAGATCTCGACCGACAATCCGGACACTTTAAAAATTAAGTATCATTATATATATATATATATGTGTCTTATATGCAAATTATTGTCTACCAAACTTTGAAAAACTTAGTATAAAGTGAAACCCAAAATTAAAGGCAAATTTTATTAAAGAATAAGTTAGAATTATTGGAAAGATTGTTGGAAATGATAAATATTTTACAAATTAATAACTATAATAAGAATATAACTAGCACTTTGAGGTAGAATGAAACAATGTATTAGTTATTGTGAATTGTTTCTATTTTGATTTTGTGGTCATTCTTTGAGTTATAACCTAATTACCTTAATGTATTTGTTTTGATTTTTTTTTTTTAACTCACGAAGTCATTTTTGCGATAAGATAAATAGATAAAATTCTCACTTCTAAAATAAATTTAAATACTTGTCTTAACAAAAATTAGTGGAGTGTTCATCTTGTATCAGTCTTTCAAAAATTACATAGATTTGTATGTGAATGGAACTTTGTTAAAATTGAAATTAGTATTAGTAGTTGAAATTATTTATTCTAATTTGGGCCAGCCCCTGACCTTTGTCTGTCTCATGCGAATATAGAATAAATAATCAATTTCCCATGAGAATATAAATATAGTAATAATTTTATAAGATTTTCATCATTTTCATATCATATATTAAAAATGTAGATAAATAACACTCACGATAAATAAAAAATAAAAATAAAAATACACTAAACTTAATCAAAAATAAAAAGATGAATTTTAAAAATGGATTTTTTTTATAGAACGGAACAGTATTTTTGTCATCCGTCATAATTCTGCCTCGAACATTATAACACAATTAAATATAAAACATCATCAATATATTTATTTATTTTTTATATTTTATAAGAATTTTAAGTTTAATTTTTATAATAATATAAATATTTAATATATTATAATATATAATATTAAAAATTTCATTTTTATAATTTTAATATATATATATATATATATTTAAAATATATGATATAACTGTGCCGTAGAATTCTCCGAAACCGAACGGAATAGACAGTAAAACTTAATCCTCGAAGTAGAAGTCATTCATGTACATAGATGAGTGCTTATATAACGTGAGTATATAATTTAAAGAAATAACAGTAAAATAAAACTTGAAAATGCATATATATAACTTCTAAATTTATTTAATAAATGAAAGCAAATAAATCAATATATGCTTGATCACCAAATTGAGTAAGAATCATAATAGCACACAATTACATATTATTCTATTTTAATTTAAAAAAAAATGGGAATCAATAGAAATTAACAAACTCTTGTTTGTTTGTATTATCAACTAATCTTGACTTTGAAATGTAAGAAGGACCCTACTATTGGTTGTTATATTATATTTATAATTTTATATAAATATAATTAGAAAAAATATGTTAAAAATACTATATTTGCATAGTTCTCAAACTTTGACTCAGTCTGTTCAAATTGTATTGTCTTAATATTAAATTGTTTTTTATTTAATTTTAAAGAAACAACTATATATTATGTATTATAAATTTAATTAAATATGATGAGTAATTAATTCTATTAAATCAAATATAAATAAATTGTTGATTAAAATGATGATGATAAAATTGAAAAGGCTTGTAACACTGAATCACTAAATTTTTAATAAAATAATTTTAAAATATAAAAAATAGATATATAAGTTTTCAAATAATTAATTTCATTGTGTTTTGAGTTAAAATATTAACATATGTAGTGAAACATCTTTTTCACAATATATTGAAAGAGGTGTGTTTGATAACAAGGTGAAAATTCATATTTCTATATTATTTTTGTAGTTATCTTTAAACAATTATATTTTATATCATTACATGGTTTTTACAATTATCATTTATATGATTACATGATTTTTTTCAATGATATTATTTTTTTAACCGAAACCATTTATTAAAGATACAAAATAAGTTATGTTGTCTCAGACAGCACGGTCCCACAAGGGATTAAAAAAAATTAAAAAAATATTTAAATACTGCTCAAATTTAATTTAAAATTAAATATTTAAATAAATAAAAGATAATCATGGGAATGTGTTCTCTGACTTTGAATAGCATTATGAGCCATTGGAATAATGCACTTTTAATTAATTGAATGTGTTTTCATTGCAATGCAAATAAAACTCAATTCACAAGGGATAAACCACTTAGTCAAAATAAGTTATGATATAAGCTACAAAGTGGTTTTTCTTTGCAAATAATTAAAGCTCAACTCATTTATGTATTTACCAGTTACCACCACTTTGACTATACTTTATAAATGGTGTTATTGAAAAAACACACAAATGCGATATCAAACCTAAACATGATCTAATGTCACGGGTTTATTCATACCTAAACTGTCTTAATTTAAGATGGGATCATAATCGTGAAATAGTATTAATCACTTATTTTAAAATAAAAAATATATAAGATTTAATTTAATATAACAAATAAAATGTAATTCACATTTAGGTGTAAATTATTTTATGTAATAATATGTACAAATTAATTCATTGCAATCTTTATAGTTGGAGGTTATTTTTATTATGATATTTAATGTATTTTAATTTACTATAATTAAATTTATAAATTTAATTATATATTTTTTTGAATTAAGAAAAACTAAAATGACACTGACCCACCTTGAAATCATAGTTACTGACCCACCGAATGGTATGAAATTAAATAAATTATGATCCACATAGTTTATTATCATCGTATAGAGCTATATAGATGAAAATTCTCTCCTTTTTGGTTAGATTACTGGTATTCCTAACAAAGGGGCGGAGCGGCCAGAAAGAAAGAAATTAAATTATTTTAGAGATCCTTAAATCTTTAAGGACTTTTAAGAACTTGCACAATGTTAAGGAAGATAAAAGTTCTAAAAAAAATTCTAAGGACTTTTTAGATATATTAAAGACATCGTGAAAGAAATACTAAGATTCATCAACAATGACGAGAAATAAACAATGGTTGAAGTTAAGTGCTCAATTTAATCACGTTTTCACTTTTTGATTTAATATTTATAAATTTTTTATAAATTAAATCGATTTTGTTTTAAAAGTTCATCGACAATGTCGAGAGACAAACAATGATTGGAGTTAAATGCTCAATTCAATCACGTTTCCACTTTTTGATTTAATATTTATAAAGATTTTATAAATTAAATCGATTTTGTTTTAAAAATTTCCATCAAAACATAGATTCCGTTTTATATTAATTGATAAAATTTTAACTCAAGTGAAAAAAAAAAAAAATACAAAACAAATCTAGGGTTTGATTCTCATTTAGGATAATCTAGCTTCCTATATTAATATTAAATATATATTTGTATATGAGATTCTTATACTTTAATTATTGATAGATCATATTAATTGGGAAATGAATAATTAGGTTTGCAAATTGCAAAAAACATAGATTGTAACATGACTTGATTGATGCTTATGCCCGCACCCATTG
Organism: Impatiens glandulifera; assembly: GCF_907164915.1. Taxonomy (NCBI): domain Eukaryota; kingdom Viridiplantae; phylum Streptophyta; class Magnoliopsida; order Ericales; family Balsaminaceae; genus Impatiens; species Impatiens glandulifera. Next base: position 44,673,627 of record NC_061863.1, on the reverse strand, counting down.
ATCCGACAGAATAGAATAGAATGATGTTGATTATTATTATTATATTAGATCATAGATGTAGATAAAATCACATGTGGAAACATGGTTTGTAATGGTTGAATTAATGGATCAATATAGTCAATTTTTTTTAATAATTAATGGATGCTTTTTTCTCCAATATTCTTATTATATAGACAATTTCTACTTAAAAAATTAAAAAAGGGCTCAAAATGGATTTCAGTTTTTATGAAAACTATGAATTTTGCATAGTATGATTAACTTATTATATATTTCAACTATGAAATAATGACTTTTTATCTTTCATAATAATAATAATAATAGGTGTGCCACATAAAAGAAAGAAAAAAGAAACACGAGGCACCGGCCACCTCATAATCAATCATGGTTTCCTATATTGGTATCCCATCAATAATCTAATAATATTTATACTAATCTAAACCATTGATTAGAAAATAAATTACTAACAAAATATGTAACTATCATTGATTCAATGTTGGTGTGTGAAATCAAGTTGGTAATCATTTATTTAACTTTGAATGTTTGATTTGTTATTCATCACTAATCAAAGTTCAATCACCATTAATTGTGGAAGCAAAATAATCTCAATCCACTAAGTTAACTAGGCCTTTATAAAAGCAATCATTAGATTTAGATAGGTGATTAAGAAATTACTCTTCATTTGAGCACAAAATAATAATGATAATGTAACTTTATTAATTAGTTATTAGTGTTAGCAAATAGGATTAGTTTCATTTCTAAGTAAAATGTTATAATATATGTATATATATATGAGAAACTTTGAGTTGGAACATTTACCAACACTTTTATAGATGCAAAGTGTTTTGAATGGAGCTCCTAAACTCAAACCTCTAGTAGATTTTGAAACCATGGAATTTTAGTTCCTCGTATCGGAAGATTACCCGATTTACTCACCTTCATCATTTTGGAGGATTACTCTCTCGGTTTTCCCCAAGTTCAGGCTTCCTCTACGCCATGAAAATCTTTTAAGGGAGTAAGGATCGATGATTCCCACTTTAAGTAATCGAACACCATTTTCAAATAAACAACGTTTGGGGTATAATATGGATGTAATGATATTCAAATAAACACAGCATTTTGTGTCTATTTTGTATAGGTTCTCTAAACTTCAAGGACTAGTTTGTTTAAAAACAAATTTAAACAGACAGAAGAACATTCTATTCCAAATAAGAGCAATCAAATCAACCATATTATCCTCATGTGTCAAATTATCCAAAACACAACTGAATCATTTCAGCTGAAACCCATTTATCTCCTCTCTATTTAAATCCAACTCCAAAATCTCATTCTTCATAGCCCCCCACCACAAGCCTCTCCTTCTTAGGAGAAGATGAGGAACTTCTCACTTCTCCTTCTCCGTCTTAACTCCTTCGTCTTGAAGCTTCTTTACTTCATTCTCCTTTCTTCAACGGGACTCTGGATTCTCCAGTCTCTAAGCCCAAGAACTGACCACCATTTTAGGCCCAGCAAACTTGACATCTTCTTCACTTCAGTGTCTGCTGCCACTGTTTCCAGCATGTCCACTGTTGAAATGGAAGTCTTTTCCAATGCCCAACTAATAGTTTTAGCCATTGTGATGTTCTTTGGCGGTGAGGTCTTCGTTTCCATGGCTTCTCTTTACTTGGACAAACTCAAAAAGAAGATTATGCTAAAACGCAACCATGAAATGGTTGAAACCATTTCTATAAGCAACACTACCCATCCTTTAGAAGAAGAGAAGCTGAGACAATCTTCAACCCAGTTCTTGAGTTTCATAGTCTTAGGATACCTTTTAGCAAATAATATCCTAGGAACAATCATGGTCTTGGTATACATAGTCGTTATTCCAAACGCTAGGCATGTCCTAAGAAGTAAGGGTCTAAACATAGTCACCTTTTCCGCGTTCACAACTGTCTCCACTTTTGCAAGCTGTGGATTTGTGCCGACGAATGAAAACATGATTGTTTTTAGAAACAATTCAGGTCTTCTATTAATACTTATGGCTCAAGCCCTTCTAGGGAATATGTTCTATCCTTTGGGTTTGAGATTCTTGATCTGGGTTGTGGGTAAGTTTTTTAAGAAGAAAGAGTCCAATTACTTGTTGACAAGTAGTGCCAACATTGGATTCCTTCATTTACTTCCAACCCTCCATTCATGGCTTCTTCTTGTTACAGTTCTAGGGTTCATCATAGTACAGTTCATACTCTTCTGTTCTTTGGAATGGAAATCTAACATCTTGGCTGGACTCAGTTCGTACCAGAAAGTTGTAGGCATCTTGTTTCTAACTGTTAATTCAAGGCATGCAGGTGAGACTATTGTTGACCTCTCCGTTGTATCAGCTGCTATGTTGGTTCTGTTCATCGTAATGATGTTAGTCTCCTTCTTACTTCCTTACAATACTAGTTTGAGCCATCATTATGCATAAATGAAAGACTGCAACTAACCAACATTTCCAAGTAGGGAACTGGAGATGTCCACAAAAATAGTGAGTAACTAAATCATAAACAATAAATTAAGGCATGAAGAGTCAATAATTTTCCACAGCCTATTGTAGAGTAACAGAAACTATACCTAGGTTTAAAGATTTAACAATGTTTAGATCATGTGTTCAATACTTGATATACACACTAAGATTTCTCATTCAGATGTGAATCCAAATGGGATCATATTTGTAAAAAGGGTGCATTATAACTTAGTCTAACCTAGATCCATATATGCCTAATAAAGGCATCAGGGATAGAATATCTCTTCCGGATGGAGGCGGAGTCTGATTTGAGCTCAGGGAGGGCTAAAAAGTTCATCTTGAATAGATCTAATACCAAATTTTATGTATATAATCGGATGGTGGGGTGATTTCGGTGTATATAGACAGCCACATCATCTTTCATATCAAATGTATCTGGATCTTTATCCCGAAAATTATTGGCGGTTTCTCAGCCAGATCCAGATTCAGAAACAAACACATTTCCGAAAACTCTATTAGCCAAACTTTAACATTAAAAAAAACTTTGTGAACTATAGCCATTAAAAAACGAAGAAATTGCATACTTCACCTCATAAAGGAATAAAGTAATATTGACCAACTTTCTTGACAGGTATCTTCCTCCATATACTTCCTTTATACCCATCAGCAAAAGCGATGAGCAGTGCGAAGAACATATTATTGAAGGCAAAAAGAAGAGGAGAGCAATTGAGAATTTCATTTTCTCACAACTTTCTTATCTAGTCATGTTTGTCATTCTTGTATGCATAACGGAGAGGAAAAAGATGAAGGAGGATCCCCTCAACTTCAATGTCCTCAGTATAGTTTTTGAAGTGATAAGGTAATCCCTTCTACTCCCAAGTTTCTACCATTTGAAACTTTTACCAATATCTATGGGTCCGCATTGGAACATTTATAACACAAACTGATCAGGTTTGAAAAAAATCTTGCTGAAAACAGGTATAAGCTACTGGAAAATAAATATATAAGAACAAACATTTTTTCTCAAATTGACTCAACAAGCTATTATGATATGCATTATAATAGGCAGAGTTATTGCAGAGGGAATAGATTATTATAGCATTCCTTGTTCTTTTTTTGTTTTCAGTGCATATGGTAATGTGGGATTCACAATGAACTACAGTTGCGGGCGACAACTGAAGCCTGGCGGAAACTGCAAAGACAAATGGTATGGATTCACAGGAAAATGGAGCAACGAAGGGAAATTAGTTATCATTGTGGTCATGATTTTTGGGAGAATAAAGAATTTCAACATGAATGGAGGCAAAGCATGGAAGCTTTTGTGAGCGGCAGTGGCACATGATGCAACCATGTCAAACGATAGAATGTGTACATAATTAATCTGTCAAACGATGGTAAAAATAAATAAATTCTGCACCAGCGCCAAAAGATGAACTATGATTGGGCATCTTCCTTGGAATTGATGCAATTTACTTGTACTCAACATTTGTTTTGCTTATACTCTACACATTATTTGTTGTCGATCCTTGTTTTATTTACACTCAATGTCTTTTATATATCACAAATCTCTCATGTAAACCATAAGTTATATGTGAATAATATTATCACACTTTACTCTCCATCTTCACTCTAAAAAAACTCAATATTCTACATGGTATAAAGCGTTCTTGAACTATTTCTTGACGGTTTCGTCATTTCAAAAACTGTCACTTTATATCTCAGCCAAACCTGTCTCTATTCGTGTCTCGACAGATTTCTGTCCAAAAAATATTACTTTTCACTTCCATCCAGCGACACTTCGGCGATTCAAAGCTAACTCGCTATCATCAAACATCCAGCGACACTCCGACGATTCAAAGTCAACTCGCTGTCAACAACATCCAGCGACATCCCGACGATTCAAAGCCACTCGCTGAAGTGAAAGAATGTCATCAACACTTTATTCCCTCAACAACATCTTTTCCACAACTCACTTTGGCGGCACAATCAACTTCAACTGTCCCAAAGCGTTTAACGCTCACTTAGGTACATGTAACCCAAAAGATTGGATTGTCGATTCAGGGGCAGCGGAACACATGACGGGGAACATATCTCTGCTACATTACTTTCATATACAAAATCATCTATCCACCGTTCGCGTGGCTAACGGCGCATTCGCAAAAGTTCTAGGAACCGGATCAACTTACGTAACACCTAACATTTGCTTAAAAAATGTTCTCTACGTTTCAAATTTTGATTGCAATTTATTGTCAATTAGAAATATTTGTCATTATAACCGAGGACGATGAAAAAGAGATTCAAAATTTGAAAGAGTTCATTAGTAGCCGATTCAACACCAAAGATCTCGGACCCCTCAATTTTTTTCTAGGAATGGAACTTGCCCGATCAAAGAAAGGGATCTCCTTATCTCAAAGGAAGTATACCAGACCTTTTAAAGGAAACCGGCATGCTTGGATGTAAGCCTGTCGACACCCCAAGGATTCAGTCCACAAACTTGGAAATAACAACGACGATACTCCAACCGACAAAGGTAGATATCAGAGACTCGTGGGACGACTCCTATACTTATCTCACACTCGTTTCGACATCGACTTCACAGTAAGTGTTGTTAGCCAATCCATGAATCGACCTTTCGAAGATCATATGAACGCAGTTTTCAGGATCTTAATGTACCTAAAAGGTTCTCCGGTAAAAGATCTTATATTCACAAGTAAAAACGACAAATCAATTTGTGTGTTCACCGATGCTGATTGGGCGGGGGGACATTACAGAAAGTACATTTTTGGATATTGTTCATTTGTATGGAGCAACCTCGTCACATGAAGAAGTAAAAAACAATTTGTTGTCGCTCAGAGTAGTGCCGAAGCTGAGTATCCTTGAAGAGTTAGGATTGTTTCCGATGGACCTATTCATATGATGTGTGACAACTAAGCTGCAATCAGTATTGGAAAAAATCTGATTCATCATGATAGAACCAAACACATTGAAATTGACCATCACTTTATTTTTGAGAACGTCAATAAAGGATTTATAACACCCCTTTACGCAATCAGGTGGCTGGCATACTCACCAAAACTCTTCCCAAGTCGAATTTTGATGAACAATGGCAAGTTGAGAACTCTCAACATCTATTACCCAACTTGAGGGGAGTGTAGAATTATCTCTCCATCTTCCTTGGAATTGATGCAATTTACTTGCACTCAACATTTGTTTTTCTTATACTCTACACATTACTTGTTGACAGTCCTTGTGTTATTTACATTCAATGTCTTTTATATATCATACATCTATCATGTAAACCATAAGTCATATGTGAATAATATTATCCCTCTTTACTCTCAATCTTCACTCTCAAGAGCTCAATATTCTGCCGTATCAATGTAGGGTAGTTATTTATAGATGAGAGGAAGCATTGAAGATATATACTAGGAGTGTGTGTAAAGAAAGCTCTATCACTATAAATGCAAGTATCCGGGTGATTAAAATGCTTGATGAGGTAGATAAGGAAACCATGAAATGATGGTCCCGATAAAAGAGGCAAAAGAAACATATGCCATGTCAATTGATGAATTGCATAGCTCTCTGTCTATGCACGAGCAAAAGTTTAAGAGGATAGATAGAGAAGAAAATCATGCTTTAAAACTTGGAGACAGAGGACATGGTACATAAAAAAGGACGTGGAAGAGGCCTTTTGTGGAGTGTTATAAATGCCACAAATTGGGGCATTTCCAGTACGAGTATCCGAGATGCAAGAGCAAAGTGACTAAGGGATTGGAACACGTGAACTTTGAAGAAAGTTAAGGTCATCACACATTATGGATTTATCCCTCGCCAACATCATCGGCATGAACACCGAAACCAAATCCCCAATTTCTCATCTCGATAAGACAAGCCATGCATTATCCATTTAGAGTACTATTTGTCAAATTTACATAGTTTTGGTAGGATCTTTTAGGTTTTTTTTTATAATAGTTGTAACACTAATTTATCTTGACCACATCCCTTTAATTAGCCTCTTCTATGTACTTGTACTGTAGAAAGCTTATATAAATTGGAAGAGAATGAATTGTATAACAAGAAATGCCTCTATTCTGATATTCACTTTAATAAAATTCACTCACAGGGAATCACATACCATGATATGGTTGAGAGAAGGGTCTGCAGCACCACTAATGTCAGCACCCATGTTTTTGACCTGCATAAGATAGGATAATGCTTTCTCTGTAATGACCTCGCCAGGAATCATCACCGGAATTCCAGGTGGATAAGGACATATAAGCTCTCCGCATATTTTCCCCAAACATTCTTTGACGGACACTTTCCTCTTCCTAGCGAAAAACGCCTCTCTTGGACTCAAACTGATTGTTATGTCATCAAAAGGCGCATGAGCAATGCCATCCGCATTCTTTTCATTGCATTCTATCCACCTATGATCTGATGAGAGATGTTCCAATCCTGATACCAGCCGTCTGACATGATCCTCTGAAGTTCCCAAGTTGATCGCCATAGTAAGGGATCGCGTCCCACATAGCTCTGGAACGATCCCATAACCTCTAAACAAGATCTCATCAGCTTGATAACCAGAAAGACCTAGCTTCCAAACGCCAACAGTAAGCCTCAGGGGATCAAAAGATGGAAATTTGGCAAAACTAGGGAAGTCAAGTACAGCAATACCCGCAATTCGACTAAGAGACCTCTTAGTTTCAACTGCCTTTTCTACCGCCTCGTCGAAAATTGTTTGAGGGTTTTCACTAAGTTGAGCCCTGGCAGCATCTAAAGATGCTAAAAGAAGATAACTTGGGCTGCTGCTCTGTAGAGTCTGAAGGCATCGGCTAATTCTGTCTCTATCTACTAAGTTTCCCGACAAATGCAACATTGAAGACTGCGTAAGTGAACACAAAACCTTGTGAGTGGATTGTACAGTAACATCAGCACCTTGGCGGATGGCCGGACTGGGAAACTGGTCATGAAATCCAAAGTGAGCACCATGAGCCTCGTCTACAATCAATGGGATCCCATTCAAATGGCAAAGATGAGAAATCTCACTCAATTTGCTGCATATACCATGGTATGTTGGAGAAATTACTAAAACTGCTGAAGCCCTTCTACCTTCAGCTTTAAGTTCATTGATTGTTTTCTCCACCTGCACAAAATAAATTACATGCTTGTAAAGACATATACAGTGTACTTTCCCACGCAATTCAGTTTTCAAATTTAGGCTTGTTTGATGAAGGGTTAATCCAAATAACCCCTTATCCCATCATCCACTACTTCATTAATCAGACCATTAAAATCATTAAAATAAAATACTCTTTTACTTTATTCTTTATATCATATATTAAATACAAAGGATATTTAATTGATTTAACCCAAATAATCCACATATTCAACAAACAGAGTTTTCCCAAAGAAATCGGATTATTTAAATATATATATATATATAAACATCAAACAAACTTAGGCTTTGTTCGATCTGGGTTATTTGAATATATATACATCAACCAAACTCTTAGGCTTTGTTCGATCTCGATTATTTGAATTTAATCTCAAATAATCCACTATCATATCATGAAACACATCATTCAAATCACCAACCAAAATACATTCTATTTCTTTTATTTTTTAGTATTTTTTCATTTTATATTTATATATTTTTACCTAAATAACCTACTTTTCAATAACCTAACTGAACAATGCTATTTTGAAATAACATACTAGCTATCCAAATAACCACCGAAGATTCAACAAGGCCTTACTCACCTGAAATGGAGTTATTCCTCCAGCAATGTCCCAATCACAATCATAATCTGGAATTATATACTTTGGCAATGCGCCTGATAATACCATTGCAGATATAGCAGATAGATGTGAATTCCTTGGAAGAATTAAGGTTTCCCCAGGGGAGCAAGTCGACATGATAGCTGCTTGTATTCCACAAGTCGTACCCCCTACCAGAAACCATGTCTCGGATGATCCAAATAATTGGGCTGCCTTTTGCTGTGCTTCTAGAATTGGACCCTGTGGAGCAAAGAGATTGTCCAGCTCCGGAAGCTCAGGCAAGTCATGGAGGAATGGTCCAACGCCAATGAGCTTACTTAACGATGATGGTGCAGCACGACCTCTGTTATGCCCGGGGAAATGAAAACAGGCAACATCTTGCTCAGCAGAAGCCTTTAATGCACTAACTAGGGGTGGGAATTCACTTACCAGGTCTTCTTTCCTGGAATGAGCAGCTAAGGTAGTACTACTCCTCCTGCCATTTCTCTTAGACTTTCCCAATTCCACCACTAGACCCGGCTCATTACTTTTTATACCTGTAGATAGATAAGTCAGCAAAAGTGTTGCTTTAAATGCATCAATTATAGAAATTGGGCAGATATTTTCTGGTAGATCGGAAATGAACTTACCAAACATGTAGTCTTCACCATTTGTGCCTCCAAGTTTCAGAGTCATGTTGTTCACCCCAAAGTTAAGCCTACCAACCAACTGGAACGATAGTGCCATGAAAGTCAATCGAGGAGAAGATGATTTATACTATTGTATTCCAAATGATTCCTTGATTAATATGAAGCAAGGAAAGTGATTGTCTATTAAATCTGCTGCAATGAAGTAACAACAACACTAGGAGATTAGTACAATTATGTACACAGCATTAGAATAATGGAAGATGATAATGATAATGGCAAATAATTGTAAACGCTTGCAGTTACTTAATTATTTAATCAAGAGTTGAGAATTAGAAAAATTTCCTTAACACCATTTCAGCTCTTGAAGATTTCTAGAGGATCTTATAAAGAAGCTTGTTTAACATTCAGACACATTTGACAAAGCTTTTTGTAGAGTCGTCGTCAGTAATCTATCTATCTACTTCGTAGTTCATTTCCAATTAGAGTTAAAGATTCAGCATTTGAAATGAAGAAACTGGAAGTAATTTCTTATTGGAAAATAAAAAGACAACGTACAGAGCCAATTGTTTCATAGCTCAACATTTGAGCAATTCTCTTAAATCAGCAAAGCAAGTGGAGAATTGAATGATACAGATTGACATGGAGTGATAGGATGAAACAAGTAATTAAAGAAAGAAGCTGCAAACCTACCAAAACCTTCACCGTTGCTGTCGCTTTGTTGCAGTATCTGTCCCAATTCCTCTTTCCCCTTTCCTAATTGCCGCAAACTTTTCCTCCTTCAATCCCCTCTCTCCGTCATAGGCAAGGTAATAGGAGAAATTTGATGAAAAGACCCTCATAGCCTAATTTCAAAAAAGGCCCAAGTTTGATAAATTTGGTCAAAAAGGCCTTTTTATCCTGTGAAATATCATTCTGGCTCCCGATAACAAATTTATCGTTAATGTGCGAACATTAAAAATGCGAGAATCATATAATGCTCGCACATCATCATGCGTGTAATCATTACATGATTCTCGCATCCGTAATGCTCGCACAACATCATACGCATTACATGATTCTCGCACATATGTAATGCTCGCACTTCAACGTATATAATTTTTAGATTTTAAATACGTTGGAGTGCGAGCATTACAGATGTGCGAGAATTATGTAATGCTCGTACATCAACCGATAAATATGTTATCGGAGGCAAAAATGACATTTCATAGAACAAAAATACCATTTTCATAAGATTTATCAAACGTGGGCCTTTTTTGAAATTAGGTCTATTATGAGAATCATTTCATCGCATTTCACGGCAATAACCCATGCCCATATCAGAAGACTCACTCAAGACCCAGAGAAAGACCTTATTTTTAGTCCATACAATAACTTAATAATACATCATAAATATATATATATATATATATATAATTATAATAATTTCTTTTAAATTATTGACAATTCTTTATCAAAATATCGATAACTACGTCTTGTCTTATATGTTTTTTCGTGACTCCACATCCCACAAATTATAGTCTTTCAAGTGTTATTCATCTCGGTTCGGTTCGAATACAATGACTTTGACCTCGTTGATTTTGCCTCTTCTCAAATTTTCATAAGAACGAGATTACCATATTTCTCTCAATCGTGTATTATTGGGAACGTCCAATATAATTCGTTAGATATGGGATGAAATTCATACCGCCACATCTCAAAAAGGGTTGTCCAATTGTGACCTGGCTCGGTGTATTGAGTCCAATTGAGATGGCACGCAATACAATCAACAACTGTATGCGGACATGGAGAGTGATATCGATATCATTTTCTACAATAACAAAAACATTTACCTAGGTCAACGATATGTTTGTTGCCACATTTCCTAGAACCATTATTCGTTTTGTAATGTGCGATAGTCACCTCAAAGATCCTGATTTGCTCATTGTATGAAATAATTTTGCTCATTGTATGAAACAATTTTGCTGATTGTAGTCACCTCAAAAAACAATTTTTTTAAACAATTTTGTGTGTAGATGCATTGTTTCCAATTATTTCAAATAAATCTCTTAGATACTTTGTAATAAGTATGTCCATTTTGAAGATCAAACCTTTCGATGGTCAAGGTTTTCAAAAGGGATTTTGCCGTTGTCGAGCCTAATCTTTAGTTTGGTCCTAGCTTTTCGATTTTATCTTAGGTCTGTCGCGCGGTGCAGTTGGCGGGTAGATGATATCTACCGAACAGCCTCGTCATCGAAAGCGGCTTCCAATTGCTCGGAAATAATAGGCATCCCGTCCCTATCCCTCAATTTAGTTGATAGAAAGGACTTCTCCGAACTAAAAAGCTAAAAAGTAAGAAACTAAAAAGCTAAAAAAAGTAAGGAAGGGTTGTCACGAATTATGTTCGCTTACATGATCTACTGTTAGCGACCCAGAACTTGAGAGTATATTGGATGTTTCTCCTTCAAAGTTTGACTGTCTTTCTACAACAAATTTTATAGAGCGGTAATATATATATATATATATATATTCTACCATTGACGTGATCGAAATAAAATAAGCAGACCTTAAAATATCATTGAAACTTTCAACCAAATTTGACCATAACAATATTCTCTATCGTGAGACATAGTCCACATCTCCATATCTCTAATAGAATATTCTGTAATCAATTTTCAGCATCGAGATTAAGCTCTTTGATTTGTTTAATTTTTTTTCAATTTTTTCTGATTTGACTATTATTGTCTTCCACCCAACATTACGGACATGGTAAAGAAAAAACGATATATACCCATGTCTCCAATAAAGTCATTTTGGTTTTTCTTCATTGCTTCAATTATTTCGGCATGGCGATAAAATTGTGCACACTCCCTTTCTATTGTGGCACATAAATCTTTGAAGGTGGCGTAAAAATCATGACTAACTGGCGATCGTTTCTTCATTAACTAAAGCATAACCAAGTGGGTATTGCTGGTTATTGGAATCAGATCTCATTGCAATTAATAATTTCATGTTATATTTTCTTTTAAAAAATGTACCATCAATATTGATAACTGGTCTAGTATGTTGTCACCCATCAATTATCGATTTGAATGCCCACCATACACGTTTAAACAAAGACGTGTGGAGTTTTATAACATTAACACCATGTTCAATTGATGCACTCGTGTATGGATTAAAATGTATCAAAACACTTAAAACTTTTAAAATTTTAAAATAAGAGGTCGTCTAATCACCATACACATCTGATATTGCTTTTTATTTTGTCAACCAAGCCTTCCACATTTGTACATTGTTAGTATTTGATTTATTATGTTATTCACTTTCAAGTATGAACTCTCCATTACCTATGTAAATTTGAAATAATGAATAACAACTCAAAAAATGTTTACTTGTTATTTTTATAGTACTTTCAATTAGCTTTCAGCTAAGTTTATTGTGGTCTCGTTGGATTATTCTCAAAAGAAAATTATGTTCGGCAGGAAGTTTAGTGATTTGAATGTAACCGAATCGCTTACTTTTGTAACTCGATTTTTTCACGTACATACATCTACAGTACATTTGGCCTCATATAGTACTATAGTGCTTTTTAAAAATGATAATTTCTTAATTCTCTTATGTGACTTTATTTTATTGTATCTATTTATCGTAGTTTGCTTGTTTGTAGAACATTGACCTTTAAACATATCATTGTTAAGCGAATTAAAATTAGGTCACCTTAATTGTCCATGATATTGTTGTGGGATCTATTATGTTGTAAATCATGGTACAATATTGAATATGTCCTTCCATATTTGATGGGTCATTATTCTCAAATTTTCATTCTTTATTGTCATTGCTACTTGTTGAGTCTGAGTCATATGCATTATAATCATCGTCACTTTCATCGCTTTTCAATTCCTAGTTTAAATTAAAATCATCAACTTTACTTAAATTATAAAGTGCATTGGATATTGTCACTCCATTGTTGATAATTTCTTCCATCTGAATTTGTTGTAACGGGTAAAATTTTGAAAATTTTGAGGAGAAGTCAATTATGATTTTATTAGTTTGACTAGCACCACTATCGGTATATTGTGTTTGGAAAATATTATAATTATTAAAATAATTATAATCATCATAATTAAAGTTATAGTTCCTTTGTTTTAATTTTTCATCCACAAAAATACCAATAGTAACAATATTAGACATAAGTATTAAATAAATCTAAAAACACAAAATAACTAAAAGTATATTGACAATATTTTTGTTTGTTTGTTTTCGCTCTTGCTCCACACTGAAGATATATATAGTCAATCTCACATCTTATTTTTATTATTTTAAAAAGTTGAAAATGCAATACAAATGAAAAGGTTGTAACAACTATTCATAATAAATATTTGAAGAGACAAAACAATGAAAATGTTTGATTAAAGTATTCATAATCAAGATTTGTTATGAAAAGTCAAAAACAATGAAAAGTTAGCATAAACTATTAATAATAAAGATTTATTGTGAAAAAAAGACAACAAAATAAAAAAGTTTAACTAAAATATTCATAATAAAGATTTATTGTGATAGGCAACAAAATGAAAAAGTTAGACTAAATTATTAATAATAAAAATATGTTATGAAAAGTATACACAATAACAAAAAGTTAAGACTAAATTACTAATATTAAAAATCTATTGTGAATAAATATTATAATTAAAAAGTTAGACTAGACTATCCATAATAAAAATTTGTTGAAATAGCAAGATAATAAAAAAGTTAGAGTAGACTAAAATAATAATAAAAAATCGTGAAAATAGAACATAAATCTTTAAGAAAATGATTAAGTGAATATTTATATATATATATATATATATATATATATATATATTACTCATTATTGTTGATTAACATTTTTATGCTATATTTATTGATGAATATTTTGACTTATATTTTGATTCGTGTTCTCCGAATGTTAATTTTGTTTAGAGTGTTTGATAAAATTATAATTTTGTAATGTTTTTTTGTTATGCTTAAACTTAAATGTCTCTCATTTCTATTATATTGTATTTTTCTTTTATAAAAATAAATAAATAATAATTTAAATGTATATATTTATATAATATATATAATTAAATTTATAAAAACAATAATTTAAATAGTAATATTAAAATATAAATAATAAAATTTATAAAAATAACAATATTTTAAATAGGTATATTAAAATATAAATAATAAAATTTATAAAAATAATAATTTAAATAGATATATTAAAATCTAAATAATAAAATTTAAAAAATAATAATTTAAATTGATATATTAAAATATAAATAATTAAATTTATAAAAATAATAATTTAAATATATATATATATATAATATAAATTATTAAATTTATGATATACTTAATAATGAGTTATAAGAGTTAAAAAAATAATAACTGAGTTTGAATAGTTAACTATGTTAGTTTAAAAGTAAATATAAAAATATGTTACTTTGTGAAAATGAATTTTAGACAAGCTCATTTTAGGAACTAAACCGACCAACCAAGTTCCAAACTTTTATTAGAGAATGTTATTTTATAAGGAATTAATTCTTATTAAATCAAATAAGTAATTACATATAAAACATTAATTTATAAATAAAATAAAATATAAAAAAATCAAATTTAGATGTTACATAAAATAAGTTTGCAAAGATTAAAATTCTAATTAAATTAATTCATTATTCAGGACGAACTCATTTAAATTCAATAATAATGAGTGAAAAATGAGAACAAGTTGAACAAACCAATTAAGTAGTGTTTGAAGAATCTCTACCTGAAATTATGTGCAATAATAAAATTTATCTTTGTCCGAGAGTTGATAACCAATATCAGAAAAAGTTTGTCAAATAATAACTAACAAATATAGTTAAAATAGCGAGAACTCATTGAAATCATTAAAAGATACTTGTAAAAGAGCTTTTAAATTAAATATTAATTCAAAAAAAAAAACTCTTTAAAAAATAAATACTCTAAATTTGAACAATATCATCTTTTTTGTTGTTGTAAAGAATGAGATGAATATAGACTCAAGAAAAATAGTTAACAACATGATTGAAGGGTATGGACAATAGATGACCCACCAAAGATTAATAATATTATTCGGATTACAATATGACAAATTCGATCCGGCTAAATAGATTGCCGTACCGAACAAAACACAACACCAACTTAAATATGAGTGAGGGAAATAGAAATAATGTAAGTTAAAAATTCATCTTACTCTTGACCCTTCCGGTGGCTTTTTTAGCATTAAAGGATATCTTGCCTTATTTATCTATTAGAGAATGTTAATGAGTCTAATTTTAAGTAAATTCTTAAATAGTTAAAGTTTTACATTTTTAAATTATGATAATAAGATTAAGACTTTACAAATTTATAAATAATTTCGATTTTACAAGTTTATACAATTTCACATTAAAGTAATAAATTTATATTTACAAATTAAAAAAATGTTATTTATTCAAATAAATTAATATAAATAGTTGTGTAAATATAATTTTTTTTTTAATAATTTTTATTATTATTAATTTTTAATTAATTATATATATATATATATATTAAATTGTCAAGGTTTAAATACGTGATTTTTGTATCCAATAATGGAAATAGAAATAATATATATAATATAATTATTTTTTAATTAAAAAAATTCGATTTCATGTAACTCTCATAAACTTGTAACTAATATTTTAAGTAGACTATTTTTACTTTATGACAACGTTGATTGTCTTTCTTTTGAAATTAGATGAGTAATTTTTTGACAAATAAATTGAGTAATTTGCAAAAACAAAAATATCATTATCCAATTATATGTTGGGAATAAAAGGAATAAATCACTACACTTGTGATAATAAATTATTTTCCACTTGATTAGATCTTTAGGAGCGAGAAACAATAAACATAAAAAGAAATATAAATGAAAAATAACACCAAGAATTTAACGTGAAAATCCTTCTCAAATCAAGAGTAAAAACTACGGGACTTTTGTCCAAAAAAAGTTTCACTATAATCAAATGTTTTTTTGGGAAAACGCTATAATCAAATGTTAAACACAAAACAAATGAAAATAATAGTTAAACAAAGAAGAGATCTCATCATCTCTCTACAAATGTATGCTAAATGACTTTTAGATGTGTTTAGGTTAGGCCACTTCCTCTAGCTTTTATAGTAGAACGAGGATAACTCAAGAGACTTTTTCTAATAAGACAATCATGCCCCTATTTAACACAAAAGGACTCTTGAGCTTCTGGGCTTCTAGACTTTTGAGCTTCTAAACTTTTGGGCTTCTTAAACAGGCTAGACTTTTTATTACATAGTTGGGATCCTAAACAAATAACCCAACAAACTCCCCCATCATAACTATGAAATGGTTGTTGTTAAACCCGTGGTTGAATAACAAAACTCGAACTTGTCTTTTGGTATTGCTTTGGCCAACAAATCAACGTCATTATCATATGTATGCACTTTCTCTAAAACTAACAACTTTTCATCTAAAACATCACGTATCCAATGATACCTCATATCAATGTGTTTCGATCTTGAGTGAAATGTTGAGTTTTTCACAAGGTAAATCACACTTTGACTATCACAATAAATCATGTATTTATCCTACACAAAATAAAGTTCAGATAATAATTTCTTAACCCAAATTAATTCTTTACAAGCTTCAAATGCTGTAATAAGTTCAACTTCAACGGTAGACAACACAACACACTTTTGAAGTATGGATTGCCAAGCAATAGCTCCCCCTACAAAGTTAATCAAATAACCCGAAGTAGATTTTCTCGAATCAACATCACCTTCCATATCAAAGTCGGTATAACCAACTAAATCCGGACTCTCATTTCCAAGGCAAAATCTCAAACTTGATGTACCTCGAAGATATCTCAATATCCATTTGACAGTTTCCCAATGTTCTTTTTTTGGATTGGAAAGGAACCTACTCACAGTGCCCATGAGTAATATTTGGTCTTGTGCCAACCATGGCATACATAAGACTTCCAACAATAGAACCATACGGAATATTCTTCATATCTTCTTTCTCATCATCGTTTGAAGGAAAAAATTCAAAGCTCAATTTAAAATGTGTTACAAGAGGTGTGGAAACACTATTGGCCTTCTTCATATTGAATCTCTGCAACACTTTTTCAATATATCGTTCTTGATACAACCATAATTTCTTTGTCTTTCCATCACGACTAATTCTAATTCCAAGAATTTGATTCACTGGTCCAAGATCTTTCATCGCAAAGGACTCCTCTAAGTCTTGTTTCAACCTATTAATTCTCACAGCACTTAGATCAACGATAAGCATGCCATCAACATAAAGTAAAAGAATAATAAAATTATTAAGAGAGAATTTTTGCAAAAACACACAATGGTCGGAAGTAGTCTTCTTATAGTCGTGTTCCTTCATGAACAACTTAAACTTCTTGTACGTACAAGAAGTTTGAGTTGTTCATGAAGGAACACGACTATAAGAAGACTACTTCCGACCATTGTGTGTTTGTGCAAAAATTCTCTCTTAATGACTTTATTATTCTCTTACTTTTACCTTATACCATTGTTGAGGAGTTTGTTTCAAGCCATACAAGTTTTTCTTAAATCTACAAACATAATTCTCTTTACCTTTTACCTTAAACCATCAGGTTGATTCATGTAAATCTCTTCTTCTAATTTACCGTGAAGAAAAGTCGTCTTCATGTCCATTTGTTCAACTTCCAAATCAAGACTAGCTGCCAAACTCAAGACAACTCTAATTGAAGTTATTTTAACAAGAGGAGAAAATATTTTATCAATATCAATACTCTTTCTTTGACTAAACCCTTTGACAACCAAACGAGTTTTGTGTCGTGGACCTGAAGTATACTCATCTTGCTTTAGTCGATACACCCACCTATTTTTTAAAGCTTTATTTCTTTTTTGGTAATTCTACCAACTCAAATGTATGATTGTCATGTAAAGATTTCATCTCATATTTCATAGTATCAACCCATTCTTCGTTATCTTTAGCCTCTTCATATTACTCTGGCTCCCCCCCATCTGTCACCAACGTATATTCATTAGGAGAATATCTAGTTGAAGGTTGTCGGTCTCTCGTAGATTGTCTAAGTGGAATTGTATGTAATTCACCTTGCTCGCTACTATCATTCTCCATGTGAACATCATGTTCACCCTCAACATCATCCTCTTACACCCGATTTTCTATTGAAATAGGGGAATTAGATAAATTAACTTTATCTAAATTTATCGACTCGCCTTTTCCGTTCAACTCATCGTCTTTAGTTTGATCATTTCCCTCAGTAGTCTCATCTTCAAATAAGATAACGTCACAACTTCAGACAAGATTCTTTGTAATTGGATCATACATTCTATAGCCGAACTCATCCTGGACATAACCTAAGAAGATACACTCACGACTTTTCACATCCAACTTTGATCTATCATCCTTTGGAATGTGAATAAAATACTTGCATCCAAATACTCGTAGGTGATCATAAGAAACATGTTTATTTGTCCATACCTTATTTGTAACTTCACCATCCAAAGCAATTGTAGGACTCAGATTAATAACATGTAACACTGTGTGTAATGCTTCACCCCAAAACGTTGGGGGTAGCTTTGTTTCTAAAAAAAAGTATATAATCCTCTCAACAATTGTCATGTTCATCCTTTATGCAAGGCCATTCAACTCAAGAGTCTTTGGATGTGTCTTCTGGTGTCTGATCCCATATTGTTTGTAGTATGCATCAAATGGACCACAATACTCACCACCATTATCACTACGAATGTACTTAATCTTCTTTCTAGTCTCTCTTTCAACAAGAGCATGAAATTCCTTGAACTTGTTTAAAACTTAATCTTTTGTTTTCAAAACATAGATTCAAAGCTTCCTGGAATGATCATCAATAAACTTTACAAAGTAAAGAGCACCGCTATTAGTTTGTACCTTTAAATGTCCACAAACGTCTGAATGTACCAGCTCTAAGAGATCTGACTTTCTTGAGGGAGGATTATGTTTGAACAATACTCGAGTTTGCTTTCCCACAAGACAATGAGAACAATTATCTAAATCTGTCTCACTCAAACCCGGAATAACATTTTGCTTGACTAGCAAATTCAACCATTTTTCACTAATGTGACCAAGTCTTCGATGTCATAACTTTGAAGCTTCTTTACTTCGTACAATATTCACATTATCTTTACTTATTAAAGATTATATTAAATATAAATTTGAAAACTTATCTCCTCGAGCTACAATGATGTTACCTTTCGAAAGTTTCCATTTTCCAGAACCAAAAGAGCTTAAGAAACCATCATCATCAAACTTCTAGTTGAAATCAAATTCAACCTCATGTTTGGAGTATGTCGAACATCTTTAAGCAGCAACTTCGACCCATTGTTAGATTCTAGGCAAACATCGCCAATACCAATAACCTTAGTTACAACATTATTACCCATTTTCAATATTCCAAAATTACCAAAAGTATAAGATTTAAAGTAATTTTTCTTTGGCTTAACATGTATGGCAGCTCTTGTGTCAAACACCCAAGTTGACTTATCGCATACAAGATTAATTGTATTCTCGTCGTGAACAGTGAAGAGATCATAAGTAGTTGCTAAGACGTGATCTTCACAATCATCTTTCTTTTTCTTAGATCCATTCGCTTCATTTTTGAGCTTGTAACAATTCTTCTTCATGTGTCCACTTTTACCATAATGGTAACATTTAGTTGGCTTGTATTTTGACTTAGTTCCGACTCTTATGTCTTAACTTATCTTTCCACTATCATGTCTTCACCGGTTTTCAGCAACAAACACATTTGACCGTGATGAAGAAACTTGAGATTTTCGTCTCAATTCTTCATTTAAGACACCACTTTTGGCCATCTTCAATGTCATTGCACCATTAGAAACAGAGTTACAAAGAGAAACTTTAAAATCTCCCATGAATCAGGTAGAGTAGTTAATAACCAAAGCCCTTGAACATCGTCTTCAAAACTTATACTCATTCTTGACATCTGATCAAGAACACTTTGTAACTCATTCAAGTGATCAGGCATAGAAGCACTATCACTATATCTCAAATAAATAATCTTTTAGAGAAAAAATAATTTGTTACTTCCTGTCTTTGAGGCATACAAATTCTCAAGCTTACTCCACAAAGTAGGTGCATTTGTCTCATGTATGTGGTTATAAATATTCTCTTCAACAAATTGACGAATGAAACCACATACCTGTTCATGCTCAAAAACCCACTCCTCATTAGATCTGGAGATAGGTTTCACACTACAAAAAATAGGTAAATGCAAAGATTTCACAGATAGAAGATCTTTCATTTTACCCTTTCAAATATGATAGTGTGAACCATTCAACAAAATTATTTTGTTTGTGTTAATCTCCATAAACCAATCAAAATAAAAACGCTTAGAACCAAGATCTGATACCACTATATTGAGAATAAAGCGGAATAATCATCTCACTTGTGATAATAAATTATTCTCCACTTGATTGGATTTTTAGGAACGAGAAACAACAAACATAAAAAAATATAAATGAAACAAGAATACCAAGAATTTAACGTGGAAAACCTACTCAAATCAAGGAGTAAAACCACATAACTTTTTTCCAAAAAAACTTCACTATAATCAAATGTTAAACATGAAACAAGTGAAGATAAGAGCTAAACAAAGAAAAAAATTTCATTATCTCTTTACAAGTGTATGCTAAATGACTTTCAGATGTGTTTAGATAATGTCACTTCCTCCAACTTTTATAGTAGAATGAGGATAGTTTAATAATCTTTTTTTAATAAGATAACCATGCCCCTATTTAACACAAAAGGACTCTTGAGTTTTTAAATTTTTGGACTTCTGAACTTCTAGGTTTTTAAATAGGCTAGACTTTTTATTAATAGTTGGAAGCCCAAAGAAATAACTCAACATTACATTATATTGCTAATCTCACAAACTATACTTTAACCAAAACAAAAATACCGTGTTCTACCAGTATTTCTAAGCCCACAGTCTGCACTTAGCCCAAACAAAATACAATTTGCCCAATTATATTCTATGAGCCCACCCACACAAAACAATTATATTGGCCCAATGATATTGCTAAGCCCAGACATTGTACTTAACCCAAACAAAAATAGCATTGGCCCAATTCTATTGCTACGATTCTACGACCACAGTCACTGTACTTAGCCCAAACAAAAATACCATGGCCCAATCTAAGGATCCAAGTTCCGATCCAAGTTCCAATATCCCTGAGTCTTAAAAACTTAACATTTGTACATATTTATTCAATTGTGTTTAGACTAATGAAATATTTGAACAGCTTGGTCTAAGTGGCCAGTTTTCAAATCGTTTTAGTTTAATTGGTTATAAAGTTTGTTTGGCTTGAACAGTTTAAATGATAATATCGTTTTAGTTTAATCGGTTATAAAGTTTGTTTGGTTTGAACGGTTTAAAAGACAATGTCGCTTTAGTTTAATCAGTTATAAAGTTGGTTTGATTCCAACTATTTAAATGGAAACTATAAGACCTCCTCTATAAACATTTTATGTTTATGGATCAAAATCTCTATAACAAATCATTAATAAATATTGTAAATGTGTCTATATGTGTATTGTTTTCAAACCGTCAATAAAAAAAAATCTAAAATCAAAAGTGTTTTCAAATAGGCTCGGGAATTAGTTCCTTGTAGCAGTTTGCTTATGGAGGTTAGGTCTAAGGACAATGGGACAAAAAAAAGCGAAACTTCCAACAATATCATGTGGCTTTACATGTCGTTTGATCGAGCGAAGTTTGAATCCATCGAGGTGCAAGCAATCTAACCGAACATTCTGATCATTAAAAAAAAAAATAATAATAATGTCTGTAATTGAGTTGTGGATTGAGATGGGTGTGGTCCAAATATATTCATTGACTATATATCTTTGGTCCCCAAGAACATATTAGAATCATAACATCAAACCCTAAAATTAAATATATCCATTCCATAGTAGTTGTAGTAGTCATGTATGTATGGAAAAGGTATATTCAAAGTAAAACAGCTATCCCCATGCATCCTCCCTTACTCAATTATATCTCAATCCATAACAATTCTTGTATGACCTATGCTTTTCATCATCATTATTTAACTTAAAAGCACCTTTACATATTATTCTCTCATTATCCATGGAATTTCTTTGAACCCATTCTTCAAACATATATGGTCCTCACAGTGGTCATTAATTAACTTTGTTTTTAATTTCTTAAGATAATGCTTATGTTTAATTGATCATGGAGTTGATGTTAGTCTATAATTGGTCTTTATATAAATATCTTCTATTATAAAGAAAAAAATAATAACCCATTAACATTAACATTAAGGTAGTTCAAATGATAAAAGTAATTCTTAAAATACAAAAGATTACATGAGTTTAATTCTCCATTAGAACACATAAAATGAAAGTCAAGATTGCGAATTGTCATTTTAGTTTATTCAAATATTAATTACTAGTGTTAATTATAAATCATATTTAAAACTCAAGTAAGGATCTTTAATTAAATGGATTCGATGACTTTGGAGGTGTCATCTAAACAATTTTTTAACATTTTTCGATAACAAATTAGGATAATTCAGTATTAAAATCATTGACTAAAATATATAAGGTAATGAGTTCAATTAAAAAAAAAACTTTTTAAACTAGAGTGAAATAAGTGAATAATCATAATCATGTTGATTTTTTATAAATTTAAAAAAATAATAATAATAAATATTTAGTCACGATGTTCTCACAATTAAGCTTCCATTCACATTCTTTTATAAAACTTTCAGGAAAATATCCAGGACTCATATTATTTTGATTTTTATAAATTTTGTTTTATAAAATATTTTTATTTAAGATAAATTATTAAAATATCTTTATATATTTAAAATTTCAATATAATAAAAGTAATGTAAGGTTCGTTTCATCTTGGAATTTTAGAATTTTTGTTTTTTATAAAAAAAAAACTTATTTTTTGATAAAAATAATTGATTATTTGAAATTTGTGTAATATAAATTAATAAAATATTTTTTATATTTAAAAATAAAAATAAGAATATTTTAGTTGATAAATTAAATAATTTAGTATATCGAGTCCTTTGTGGAGTATCACTGAGATTCATTAGGTGAGGGTAGTTGTTGAGAAGTTTGAATTAATGTGGCTAATATGGAGGCCCTACATATTTGAGTTACCATCAATTTTTTTTTTTTTGTGTGTATTATCTAGTTTGAGAGAAATCATTAAATTTTCAATGATCGTAGTTATGATATGTGTATCATTCATAATGTTATTATTATTATTATGACGGTTTCTAATATTCGTTTTGGAAAGACAATAGAGTCCGCCAGATTGTTAATGCGACTAATATGGTACCCCTACATATTTGAGTTACCATATAAATTATTTTTTCGTGGATTATCTAGTTGGAGAGAAATCGTTAAATTTTCAATGATCGTAGATTTGCAATGTGTATCATTCCTAATGCTATTACGATTTCTAATATTCGTTTGGAAAACTATAGGCTTGTTTGAGAAAAAAGTTTTTTGGGTTTTACCTGAGTTTTATTCTAAAAACCATTGTTAGGTAAAAACTATGAAAAAACTAGTTTTTAAAATTAGAAGACTAATTTACCCTTTAACTTTAAAAGATATGCTGTAGGTGAGAGAATAATGGTTTAGGGTTTAGGATAGTTTTGGTGTTTAAATGATAAAATTATTTGATTTGATGGTTGATAAGATGTTTGAGTTTTAGGATAAAAACTGAGTTTTATCCCAAAAACTCTTTCATCAAACGAGCTCATAGTCCGGATAGTTAATCGTATTATTATGATACGATTATAATTCCTACAATTAAAACCCAAATTACCTACTTTTCATCTAATAATATTTTCCAAAAACCCAATAAATAAACATCAAATAAGCCCTAAATAGAGAAATGTATCACATAAGTGTGATGAATAATATAACTAAGGTAGGAGCAAAGTGAATTGATTAGCTTATAATTCATTCCTGCAGATGCTCATCATTTTCACCATATACCTCCCCCATAGAGTAATATCTCATAACTTAGAACTAGGGTTTCAATTATATTATCTACATAAGTCTAAAAAACAGTAGTGGCCTTATGCATCATTATTAATATTATTGAATATGGGTCCTATGCCTAGCTGCATAGGATAGAGAGAATCACACATTATGATTGAGTTGGCATGCGACTGCAATTGCAATTAATGCTGTTTGGTCCAACTCCCCCATACCAATACCAACTTCAAACACATCTATAGGCTTCTCACCATTTTTGTGCTTTTTTTTATAAATAAATAAATATATATATATACATACATATAGTACAATACGTACGTACAATAATAAACGTCCCTTTGTGTTTGTGTGTCTGGTTCTGGTTCGTTAATTTGCATCTCTACCTATTAGCAATATATCCATAAGTTTAATTCAAACAATTCACACTTATTTCAAAAAAAAAAAATGAAGAAAAAACAAAATGTAAAGTGGTTCAAATGGATAGAGATGGAAAAATCATTAATTAATTAAGGGAATCTTCACTAATGGTTTTGAATGTCACCACTCAAATCAATTGAATAGATTGATGAACACCAATTTTACAAATAATAGAATAAAAGTTCGTTTTTGTTATTTAAAAATTATTTACAATCAACTATTTACAATCATTTTGTTTCATATGTTTTTCAAATTTGTTCAAGTTGGTTCTTAATATTGTTATTTATCAGTTAATTTATTAGTTCCTCATCTCTAATCTCTACATAATTAATTTTTGTGATTTCTAATCTCAATTTTAGACTAATTTTTTAATTTATAAATTTTTTAATTGAATATATATTAACTGAGTGAACCAAAATATTATTATGATAAGTAGTTTGAGCTATTTTTGAAAAAAATATTATATTGAAGGTGTTAGAACAAAATGCGAGAGATGATTTAAGCAATAAAGAAATGACACAAATTTAACGTGGTTCATCAAGATAAAATTTGACTACATTCACCAAAAAGATAATATTATTGAGAAAATAAAAACGGAGATTACATCATTATATTATGACACGAGTTTATATAATATCCGGTCTCTCTAAATCTTAACAGATACAGAGTTGAGACTGAAAACGTCTCAAAACAAAGACTTCAACTTTCTAAATGGTATGGTTGCACATTTAAATAAGTCTCAACTAAGTCAACACAAATATCTTGTCTTGGAATCTTTAAAATATTGTCACAATATTTTTCTAGTTGTATTATCATAACAAAATATTAGATTTTTTGTGTGTTAATCTTATTTTCTTATATCAAGGTTATACACTTAAAAATGTACTTTCTTTTGTTCATTATTATCTTTCCTTGTACAAAACAAAATAATTCAAGGCAACTCAACAAATGCCCACAATGGCTTGAATTCTCTCAAATGCCCCCAAATGCATTAGTCATACTTAGATATTCTATATCCTCTCTTTGATCCAGAGCTTCCCTAAAACAACTTAACAAATGCATTAGACAATGTCGGATGACCTAGATGCATATGTCGATTTCGGATGGCTTAGATACATTCGTCGATGCCAGATGGCCTAGATGCATTCACTAATGTTGGATGGCCTAGATGCATTCGCCGATTCTAGATGGTTTAGATGCATTTGTCGATGCTGGATGACTTAGATGCATTTGTCGATGCTGGATGACCTAGATGCATTCGCCAATGTCGGATGGTCCGGATGCATTTGCTAATGTCGGATGGCCCAGATGTATTCTTCGATGTCGAATGTCCATATGCATTAATCAATGCTAGATGACCTAGATGGTCAGATGCATTACTCAATGACGATATTGTTTGGATGCATTAGTTAATGTTAGATGACCTAGATGACTATATGCATTATTCAATGTCAAAGATGGCCCATATGTTTTAATTATGTTAAGATGACATAGATGCATTAGTCAATGTTAGATGACTTATATGGTCAGATACTTTACTCAATGTCAAAGATGGTCAAATTCATTATTCAATATCAAAGATGACCCATATGCATTACTCAATACTAGATATGACTCGTATACATTAATCAAGGTCATATAGCTCGAATGCGTTAGTTAACATGTATTACTAACTTATAAAGATGATCCATATGAATTACTCAATGTCAAAGATGACTTATATACAATAGTTAATGCCATATGACTAGATATATTAGTCAATGACAAATGGTTCATATGCATTAGGCAATACTAGGATGGTTAAAATGTATTACTCAAAAGACTCAATACTAGAGATGGTCTAGATGCATTAGTCAATGTTAGAAGGTTGTTATGTATTATTCAATTTCAGAAATGATCCATATGCATTAGTCAATACTTAGATGACCCATATACATTACTTAATTCCATAAATAGCTTAGATGTATTAGTAAATGTTGAAATGGCCTAAATGCATTAGACAATGACAACCCGTATATATTACTCAATGTTAGAGATGGTCAAATGTATTAGGCAATACCTAGATGGCACAAATACATTACTCAATGTCATAAATGACCTTTATGTATTATTCAATAGTAGAGATGATCCGGATACATTAGTCAATGTCGAAACGACCCAAATGTATTAGTAAATGCCAAATGGCCCAAATGACCCATATACATTACTCAAAGTTATAGATGACCATGATATATTAGTCAATACTTAGATGACCAGGATGCATTACTAAAAAAATCTAGAAAATAAAAAAAGGTAGATGTACCATTGAGGCAAACCTATTGTACAACTTTAGAACTAAATATAATTTCTTTGTAGATGGATGATTCTGATGTATCAACATCTCCTCCATAGTAACATGTAGTACATAATCAATCATATCCTCTTAATTATATCTCTAAAGTGGTTTAATTATAATCCTCCTTAAATGTCATTCAACTACACTCTAATGAATAAATTATTACTCTTGAGAATCTAATGATTAAGACTTTGGCATTATAGTCTCAACGTGGTTTTCTTCCTCTTCTTGTAGAGAATCTCTAACTTCACTTGTTTTTCAACACTACTGCTTTATTCTTTAGACCTCACAGTAAAGTTAAGTGTAGAACTCTCATAAAAAATTATGTTCTACTTAGAATAACTCTTTTCTCATATAGAGATCATACTTTGTATCCCTTGACACCATCTCATCTATATTATCCACAATATTTCATTTTTCTCTCTTGGAATATCCTAATTGACATGATAATAAACTATGCAACCAAAATTTCAGACTTGAGTAAACCGTAAACTTGTCAAACTACACTATGTATTTTACCGTTAATCTCGATGGAAGACCCATGATTTAGAAAAATAACATGTTATGTTATAGTGACTACCGTATACTAGAACCTTCTATTGAGCTTTATAGTAAAGGACATGCACCTCAATTTATCCAATAATTATGTTGGATTTATCTTCTCAACAACACCATTTTATTTGGCGTATATTTTTACTATGTGATGACGAGCAATCCCTGCATCATTATAGTCTTTCAGAACTAATCAAACTCAAATTAATAAAACTTTTATAGTAGTTACAAACATCATTCGGTTTAGGATCATTTGAAACAAACGACTTGTTGTACTTTTTCTCTTTCTCTTTCTCATTACCTCTATTGATAAACAATCATGAGGCTTGACTGCTACAATTGTATCAGTCGTCTTATGGCGTAGATCCCTCGAATTAAGGGTGGACCTAATGTCTTCGTGACTTATTGTATCTTCTTTTGCCAGAATCTACATCCCGTTTCACACATATGACAAGTCTTATATGTAATAGGTTAATGATGGCATCATTGTGAATCTCTAGGTTAATGACACAAATTTATATAACAGTCGGTACCTTGAAATCCTAAAAGATACAGAAATGAGACTGAATGTGATGCTTTCAATGCAAAGATTTTAGTTTTCTAAAGTACTCGGTTGCACATTTAAAAAAGCATCAATTAGGTCAACACATGTATCTTGTCTTGGAGCCTCCAAAATATTGTCACGATATTTTCTAGTTATATTATCATAACAATATATTATATTTCTTTTTGTGTTAGTTTTATTTATATATATCAAGATTATACACTACAATAACTCAACAATCTTCTCATCTTGTAAAATCTCGACGATGTCATTAACTGTAAGACACAACATAAGTGTTGAATGTGCATTTCTCAATGGTTATTTCTACTCCTGCCGACAATTTAGCGGCCCCATAAGTTGTGTTATTTTAGCAGAGCCCGCATTTTGATTTGTCATAAATCGAATTGTTTTTTCCCGTGAATTTATCGATCTCAATGCTTACTACTGCCATCTCAATTAAAAAATAAACAATTGAATTACTAAAAGCTCTGATACGAGTTTGTTATAATAGAAATTGAGAGATAACATAAGTAATAAAAAATAATATATATTTAACGTGCTTCATTAAGATAAACTTGGCTATGTCCACTAAAAGAGAGAATATTATTGAGGAAATTAGAACAAAAATTACATCATGACAGACTATGGTTATGACACTAGTTTATATAACACTCGGTCCCTCTAAATCCTAATAAATACAGAACTGAGACTAAAAGTGATGCTCTAAATACAAATATTTTAGTTTTTTAAAGTATTCGGTTGCACATTTAAATAAGCATCAACTAGGTCAACACATATATCTAGTCTTGAAGCCTCCAAATATTGTCACAATATTTTCTAGTTGTATTACCCACTAGTGGAAATTATACTATTAGCGACGGTAAAATCCGTCGTTAAAAGACCTAATGCCGACGTTAATACTTATTAACGTTGGCGACCAAAACCGTCGCACGTCGACGTTAAAAAATTGGATGTTAAAAGTTTTTAGTAATGTCGGTGTTAAGGAGGAGAGCAAACGTTGATAAAGAATGATATTAACGTCGACTTTACCCTAAAATCGACGTTGATATCATTCATTATCAACGTCGACTTTACCCTAAAGCCAACATTGATAATGCTTTCTCTCGGGTTGTTTGAACCTTTGTGGTTCTCTTATTAACGTCGACATTCTCCAATGCCAACGTTAATATTGTTCTTTATTAGCGTTGGCACTCCCCTAACGCCGACGTTGATAATGCTAGCTTGTTCTCGGGTTTTTGGTATTTTTGAATTTTATAAAACCTGTTTCATAAATAAAAAAGATCATTCATAAAAAGACCAATCATAAATAAAAATCAATTCCAAGTTTCAAAAATCAAATCGTCTTAAATCGTATTAGTACAAAAATCTCAAATCTATGTAAATCACTACTGATCGGGGGAGGAGGGGATCTTAGACATGAGTGTCCTTATAGAGTCTTGTCCACAACTCTTTTAACTCGTCAATCAATGGCTGGAGAAACACGTCAATTGAATCCTTAAGACTTTTTGGCCCGGGGATTAACATAGAAAGAATGAAGTTATTTTTATCCATACAAATTGTAGGAGAGACGTTGTAAGGGATAATAACAACATGAAAAATGCTATAAGAAGTCTTTTCATTTGCAAAAGGTTGGAACTCGTCACTTGCGAGAGAAAGTCTTACATTCCGAGGCTCGGAGGAGAAATCTTTAAACTATTAATCGAAGGACGTCCATGTCATTGAATTAGATGGATGTCTTAAGACTTCATCATCAACATTAATATTATCTTCATGCCAAGTCATCTGAGAATCAATTTTGGAGAACATGTACAACCTTTGCAACATCGGTGCAAGTGAGAAATATCGTAAAATTTTATTTGGAATGAACTTCCCATTTGCCTTTTTACGAAGCCTACCACTTGATTGGTTGATCTTCCATCTATACACACCAAAAACTTTAAACTCTTCCAAATCCTTATATTCTTTACGTAATAGCATACAATCATTCTTACAAACATCAATTTTTTCATACGTTAAACTGATGTCTGTAATAAATTTCTAACACTCATAGTATGAACTTGGCAACTCCAAATTAGGTAGTAATAATTCCTATTTAAACAATTTTAATAACAAATCGAATAAAATGTTGGTCAATTGACCAATATTTTTTATGTGGAGTAATTTAAGTATGGTGGAGACTTTTAAAATTCAGGATTCTTCGTATAATGAAAATTTTGAATCATCCAACAACCTGTAAAATGCCTTAGCATCGTCAACAGGGCATTCATTATTTGAGGTTGCAGCGGTTGGATACAAATCATTTATGATGTCTTCTATAAATTTATCATTCTATTGATCAATTTTTTCGCTCATTTCATCATTAATGGCATTGTCTCATATTCCACCATGATTTTCATCTATAAGGTCATCTAATTCATTATTATCATCATCACCATCACCATCACCATCACCATCGACCCTTATATTCGAAGATCTCGTTTCTCCATGACATTACTAAAAATTGTAATTTGAAGGATTCCAAACACAATTAGATGATCTCTCACCATTGTTCTATTCTCATAGGTTCAATTTTCTCTAAACATGCAACCTAATAATCCAAGTAAGTCATTTTTCTAAACATGCAACCTAATAATCCAAGTAAGTTATTTTTCTAAACATGAAACCTAATAATCCAAGTAAGTCATTTCTCTAAACATGCAACCCTAATAATATAAAATATATGCTAATTTTAGAACTTACCAAATGGAGAATGCCGACAAAGAGTAAAACTCGAATACTTATTTGATTCAACCGGTAAAACTGAAAATAAAGAACAACGGCAATCTATTAGTAAATATTATTTGGAAATAGATCAAATAAAACCAATGTGCTTCTAACCAGTATCCATTCAGGATCTTCTCAGAAATCTTCATCTTCAATTTCGTTTTAACCAATTGAAGATGAAGATATCTCAGAAAAGATTGAGAAGATCCCGATTGGCTATTGGTTTCTCCTTGTGATCTTCAACCAATGTGTTTCTAACCAATAAACAATCGAGGTCTTCTAAGAAATCTTTAAAAAAATTTTAACAAATTGAAGATAGAGATATCTCAGAAGAGCCCCGATTGCATATTGGTTAGAAGGAAATCAGTTTTTATTGTGTCGACATTAATAATCTTTTAATATTTTCCTATAATCTTCAACCAATGTGCTTCTAACCAATATCCAATCGGAGTCTTTTGAGAAATCTTCAATTTCCTTTTAACAAATTGAAGATAGAGATATCTCAGAAAAGATTGAAAGGACACCGATTTGATATTGGTTAGAAGGAAATCAATAATTTCACTTATTTGGCAATCTCAAATTCCTTAAGAAAGAAAGGGAAGAGATATCAGCGACGACATTTATCGGTGGGACGTTGATACGATTATTAAGCACGGCGATAGCATAATGTCGTGGCTAATAATATATATTATTAGCCACGATATTATGTTATCACCGTCTATAATAGTTTTGGAATATCAGTCACGACGTTATGTTATCGTCGTGGCTGATATTATAGATTATTAGCCACGACATTATACTATCGTCGTGGCTAATCATATTTTTAAAAATGGCGGGAAACCTAACTTTTAGCCACGACGTTCATGACGAAAACCGTGGCTGGTAATAATTGCAGGAGAGTGGCGGGATCGCCAAAATATTAGCCACGGCGTCGACAACGAAAGTCGTGGCTGATATTTTTTTATCAACGTCGGCGTTACATCGCCGACACTAATAAATATTATTAATCACGGCGGAATGGTCGTTGACACTAATAATATTTATTAATCACGACATATGTTCGTCGTCACTAATGTTGGTCGTTAAAAACCCTATTTCTACTAGTGATCGTAATAAAAGATTATATTTCTTTTTGTGTTAATTTTATTTCTGTATATCAAGATTATACACTACAATAACTCAACATTCTTCTCATCCTTTAAGACCTCGACGATATCATTAACTGCAAGACACAACATAAGTGTTGAATGTGCATTCTCCTCCAGAATGGTAATCTTAATGGTTATTTCTGCTCCTATCGATAATTTTAGTGGCCCCATAAGTTATGTTGTTTTAGTAGAGTCCGCATTTTGATCTTTCATAAAGTGAATTGTTTTTTCCCGTGAACTTATCGATCTTAATCTTAATGTTTACTATTGTCATCTTAATTGAAAAAACAAACAATCGAATTACTAACAGCTTTGATACCAATTTGTTATAACGGAATTTGAGAGATAACATAAGCAATAGAGAAATAATATATATTTAACGTGGTTCACCAAGATAATTTGTCTATGTCCATTAGAAGAGAATATTGTTGAGGATATTCAAATAAAGATTACATCATAACAGACTATAGTTATGACATAAGTTTATATAACGAAATTCTATTAGATACAGAACTGAGACTGAAAGTGATGCTCTTAATGCAAAGATTTTAGTTTTCTAAAGTGCTCGGTTGTACATTTAAATAAGCATCAACTATGTCAACACCAATATCTTGTCTTGGAGCCTCCAAAATATTGTCACAATATTTTGTGGTTGTATTATCATAACAAAAAATTATTTTTTGTGTGTTAATTTTAAGGTTAATCCATTGAAACATCAATATTTACCCTTAATATTTACGGGTTAGGCCAAGGGTAATGTATTCTCTTTTTATGTTATTCTCGAGAATATACATAATAGTAATTTACCATTATGCAATCATTTTGTAATGTAGAGTCTCAAAGTTAAAGGAAACAAATTTAACAATAAGCTTGTTCTCATTCATAGAAGTGTCGATATTATTATTTATTATTATATATATATATATTATTTTACTTTTGTTAATGTTAGAAAATTATAATTATTTAATGGTCATTGTCTACCCCCATTTCAATTTAAACGTTTTGAGTGAGAATTAAATTGAATTACTTTAAATAGTCTAAGTCCTCTAAGTGACCTAACACCAAATTTTGAAAGTGAAATATTAAAGTTAAAATCTAAATAAAATACATGAAACCAAAAATTCAGTTAAAATTTAAAACAACATCAATAATATAAAGTTAATAAAAGTAAAAGAGTTAATTTGACGTTAGCTTTTTAAAAAGTAGATTAGAAGAGATGGGGGAACCTCTAGAGAATCTCTAATATGATAATTATCATATTTGAACTAATTTGTTTGATATTTATTTTAATCTCATTCTAAAGGATTAGTGGAAACAAAATAGTTAACTGTCTTTGTTTTTATTTTATTTTAAATCCAATCATAACGGAACATCATTACTTTCTCACACTCTCATTAATCACATAATTTAATTCATTAATCAAAATTTAAAAATATATTATATTTAAAAATATTTATTTTTATCATTATATACCCAAATTTATTTAAATAAATTCTTACCTAACCAGTTAAGTGTACATTCTTAGTCACTCATTTATCAATATTTATTGTCATTAAACTTCATAAAGATATCATTGTTAAAAAGTATTTAACTTATTTTTATATTTAAAGGTTAAATTTAAATTATTAAAAAATATTTTTTCTTCTTTCTAACTTTAATAAGTTAAGTATAAATTAAACTTTATATCTAGACAAGAATCAACTCAAATCGTTTATAGTAGATAAAATTATGTGACATTTTGGTTTAAATGACTCACAGAAAAATGATAAATGGTGAGAAGAGAGAAGAGAGAAAAAATTTGTTAATTTTTTAACGAATCAGATTGCGCCACGTAATTTCTTTTCAAACTTTTTCTCATAAATTCTCTCCCTAATCATTTCTCTTTCCCTAAACCACTCTATTACACCGTTGTGTTCTAAACAAAATTTTATTACTATAACAAATTAATTTGTATAATATAAAAAAAAAAGAATAATAATGAAAATAATTTCACTTCAGTTTAGAAAAGGGCAATAAATGATAATTTGATAATCCACTTTGTTGTAAGAGACAGATTAAAAAGGACGCACGAGCAAAAAGAATTTAGCTTTAGAGAAAGTTACTGAATTTTGGTCCTATTTTTTATTAATAGGATAATCCGTGTGGGACATTCAAAGATTACCGTGTCGGATTCATCATCGACACGTGTCAACATCATTTATTGCTTTCAATTCACCATTTCACCCTCCCCTCACCCATAAATCACAATAAATTCACATCATTTTTAAAATTTATTTTATTTATAATAAATATATTATTATTATTATTAATCTTTCATAAAGCAATTAATGACCACGAGTTAAAAGTATATTATTCTCAAACACACTCAAACAAATTAATTAAATTAGAAGGATTGAAGCTAAGATATTTTGTCACCATATATAAAAAAAAATTGTTTTAATTGGACCTATTAGTTATTTCTATAATTTTTAAATAATTCTTTTATAAATATCTTATTATAATTTATTAAATAAATTATTAATTAAAATATCAAAATATTTTTTTTATATATTATTTATTATCTTTTTTAGTTTGTTACATATAATTAATAATAAAAAATAAGGATAATAATTTTTTTGGACAATTTTTTTTGTATTTATTAAAGTTTGATAAATAAAATAAGAAAAATAATAATGTTATTATTATTTTATTATAATTTTTTATAAATCATCTAAAATATTGGTTAAGTTGGTTAGGAGTTAATCATATTCTCGAAAATCTACGACCATGATAATTCGTTGGTCAATATGTTTTAATTAATTTTTCTTATTTTTAGGTTTTTGTGACTTTTTTATGTCAGAATGTTTTTTTAAATGATTCTTATCATTTTTTCATTATATACGAAGCATTTTTTTTTTAAAAAAAAGTCTAGCAAATAGTAGTTTAATGTGAAATGTGAGTACTCCTATAAGTTTTATCTCATTTTTTTATATAAAATTGTGTGTTTTGTTATAACAAATTTGAAGGAAGCTTATTTGTCATCTTGTTGATATTAAGTTTGAATTTTTTTATAAAAATCATCTACTTTAGTAGTTATTTAGTTTTTTTCACAAATTTTACTGGATATCAACAAATGGACAAATTAAATAAGCTTTGATCATTATTAGTGGTTCATATGTTCATGTGATTATAGTTGATATTCTCTTAAGAAAAATGATACAAAAAATATTGATCAACATCAAAAACAAATTTAATAAAAAAAACTGTAAACTTATATATATATATATATATATATATTAGAAATCACTATCTAAGGACAAATTTTAGGAGATGCAAGAAGTTGATTGCCTCTCAAATTATTCCAGTATAGTTTTAATTTACTTAACTTAATGTAAAATAGGGTTTCTTTTTCTATTAAGTCTTATTTATATTATTTTATTTTGAATGTTAATTGTCTATATTATTATTTTATAATAATATCTTAAAAAACAATAATTGAGTAACAAAATAGTTAAGGGGGTTAACATCAAATATGTTGATTAATTTTTTACTCTATCGTAATTATCATAATTCATCAATAATGCATTTAAATTTAACTCCAGATATTGCTTCAAAGTAATATTCTTGTGTTATCCTTTCCGGAAGTCGCTTGTCATTCCTAATGTTCAATGGATTTAATTTAACTCATATGAAACATGTTTAATCATTAATAAAATTGATTTTTTTTCTTCATTTAAAATTAAAATATTTTTTACAGGGAGAAATAATTGGGGAGGGAATTTGGGAGAGAGAATTTTAGAGGAAATAACGTGGTGGCGCAATCTGATTAGTTGAAAAATTAACAAATTTTCTCTTTTTTCTCTCTCTCCTCATACTTTATCCTTTTTTCAACTAGTGATGTAATGACACATCATTCCCTCCCTTATTCCCTCTTTCAAATTCCCTCCCCCTATCACTCATTCTCTATAAGTTAGTTAAAAATGAGATTACCAAACCAAACAAGCCTTAACAAAAGAACAACAAGTGGTGAGACGTATGAGACGTCACTTATACAAATCTAATTACAATTTGACCATTTACTATTTAAATAAATAAAAATGGCCTTTGTGGCACCATCAGGACCATAAGTTGTCAACGTACGTAGCCACAACGGAATCTTCATACAGTAACAAGTCACGTGTTGCCATGTGACCAATCGTACACGTGTCAAAACGTAATTGGTTGATGAATGAATATGAACCCACAAATATTTATTGAGGGGGACAAAGTAGACCCCTCAGGTGAAAACATGTCAAGAGAAAATGGGTCCATTAAAAATAATGCTATAATGAAAAGAACAATATTATTCACCCTTGTTATTATCTCTATTATTACATATATATATTACACGCAAGAATCAACTAAAACGCATAATAATATAAGACCCTTTTAGAGGGGGGGTCTAATTCTCTCCTCCTCCTTTGTCAACTCTCTCTTTCTCTTGATTAATTGATCACAAACATGAATAGGAAACATTTAAGGGTAGTGTCCCCTTTATAGGACACTCTCCATAGCTAAGGGTTATTGTTTTCTTTTAGTTTCTTGTTTATGTTTTGGACTACATTCTAACTTATAATATTGTATATGGTTTTTATAACTCATTGTCTTTTATCTAATGTATCCCTTTGACTGAAAAATATAAAACATGAGTATCTCTTAATTAGAAGAGGTCGGAACCAAGTATATATACCAACAAAGTATATATGTCTCTTAGGTTTTGCGATGAGCTTAACATGATTTGTGGGGTCCTGAACGGATTCAGAAATTATAGTTTTTATAAACATAAAAATGATGTATAAAAAAATTTGGAATTGACCTGAAAAAAATGTAATTATAGATAATTGAATCATTGATATTTAAAAAGTTTATTAAAATTAACCGCAAGACAACTAATATAAAAGCACATAAAATCTCGATTTAATTACGATTTTACTATTTTTAAGAAGCCTAATAATTTCGGTTTAGGTAAAGTTTTAAATAAGTTAAATTTTACGATTTTAAATTTAAGATTTTGCGAGTAAAATTATTTCGATTTTACAATTTTATAATATTCTACAAAAAATAAAGTGAATTTATTTACATATTTTAAAAGAAAAAGATAATTACTTATTCAAATAGATGTATTTATATAATTGATTTTTGTAATTGTAAATTTTATTAGTGTCTTGTTTATGATTATTTATCAAAATTAATTATATATAAATAATAGTAATAAAATGTAACTAATATATTTATAAAGTAAATTTATATTTTATTGTAAACTCTCAATTAACAATTTATAAATGTGTAAAAATTTTAAGTAAATTTTCGATTTTGATTGATTTGAACGTAACTATTATTAATTTTAAGGTAATTTTTTTTTTTGAAAAGCCAACTACATCATTTGTGTGGCTAGATCTGTCTCTAATTTGTATTTTTTTTCATTAAATTGTCTCTTTTATTACTTGTTTTGTGATTTTAATTAAATGGTCACTAAAGAAAATATGAAAAATAAACATAAATTCTCATGTTCATGGTAAAAGAATAGGAAAATAAAGTTAGAATTGAATGATAGATCTTAACTAGGACCATTCCATAATGGGTTGTTGTGAGATTTAAGAGAGGACAAAATATGTCATTAATTAGGGCATACACTTGTGTGCCCTAAGTCACCTTATGATTATAATATATTATTTTTTTAATAAAACGTTACCCCTAGGAGTATAATTAATTACCCTAATTAAACCCCTCACAAATATATATGGGCAATGTTCAATGTATTAATTTAATATTGTGGTCACAAAAGAGCTATAGTAGTTTTAATAATAGAATACTTTTTTTTTCTTTTTCTAATAGTACAATATGCTCTACTCAAATCAAGGTCAAGGACCCTAGCTAGCTAATTAATTAATTAATTTATAACAAATGGATCATAAGTATACAAATATTATTGGTCCCTCTTATATTCTTTATTTCTATCACTTGTACAAAATAGTTCACAATAATACAAATATTACATGGATTCATAAATAAAGATAGATATCAAGAAAAATATTTGTCTAAATTAATAATGTCAAATTTAAATAATACAATAACTTTCCAGAAAAAAAACTTATAAATTTCAGATTTCAATTATCACTAAATTAAAAGGGGTTAGGGTTAGGAAACCCTAATATTAATTCAATATAAAAAATAATCAATAACTTGTTAATTATGAGCTAGTTTGATTTTAATATTTAATAATTTATTTATTTATTTTTAAAAATTCATTCACTCAAATTTTTAATAAAAAATATTTAAGAGTTTAAACCATAGTTCTCACTTTATATATATATATATATAATTAAAATTATTTTGACTGTCTTGATAGATGATGTTTTAAGACCGACCGACAGCTCTAGATTTTGTCATTAATTAATATGAGAGTAATTAATTGTATAATTAGATATCTAATTATCTAAAAATGGAATATTGCATCAACTTGATTTATTTTACGAGGGATTAATTCGAAATAATTTGGGCCTTGTTAGATGTTTCATTTTTCTTTTATAATTCAAATAAACAAATATCAATTTTGTTTTTGTTAGATCACTTAAATTATTAACCACTATTTATTATTTACAACCTTTTAAAATATTATTAAATATATTTAGTTATTTTAATCAATTTCAAAGAAAACTAGACTATTTCAAAATAATCCTCACATCAAACAACCCTTTTTTTAATGTTATTTGATACAAAAAAATGTCATATAATTTCAGTTTTTTTAATTATTTTTTTATTCTAATTATTTTTTATTTTAAAATATTATGATAAATAAAATAAAGATAATTAGTATTTTAAATATAATTTAATATAATTAATAATTGTTGAGAAAAAAAATGTTTTCAAAATTAAATTAAAAATTTTAACTCAATTCATTAAAATAGTACATGACTTACAAACTTATTAATTTGATAATTAATTAAAATAAAAAATTATAAAATTACTTATTTTCAACCATCAAATATTGAATTCATCTATTAAAATGCTAAAATAATTTTATTTTATATTTATATGTATATATATATATATATATTAATATTTGAACTCAAGTAATTAAAAAACTTAATAATGTTTAAATAATTTATTTTGATTATATAATAAATAAAAATTAAATAAAAATATTTTTATTTTATATGGAGTGAAAGTAATAATTTAAGTCTCATACTAGCTTCCTTTATTATGAAGAAGAAAAATAAAATAAAAACAAAACAAAACAATTTATGTTCAATTTTATTTATAATATTTACTCAAAAACAAATATTAAGCTAAATGAATCATTAATTGTTGTCCCAACATAATGCATATTGAAACATACTTAAGAAATAATTGACTTGAAATGACAACCTTCTTAATTTTGTGATTAATGGACTAGATTCAAACAAATTATATTTATGGAATTAATTAATAAATTATTTATATATGGAGGGAGAAATGTTGAGTTGAGTTGACAACCTTAATATTATTATTCATGTAGTTAGTCAAACAAATTATGATTATGGAATATAATGACATGGAGATGCTTTTTAGGATTCTAATTCCTTGCAGTAATGAGTGTTTAATCATTTAATTTTATGTTTTAAATATCTATTTTCTATAGAGCCTGTTTGATCAAAGATTGATTTATCTTGGGTATTTTAGAAGCTCTAAGATCAAACAAACCCTAGGGTATTTTAGGATTTTCATGAGTTTTCTAAAAAATAAATTAAAAATATTTGATTTAAAGTTAAATTATTTGAGATTTTTGTATAATTAGATATATAATGTCATTTTATATTTTAAATTTAACAAATCTAAAATAAATCTAGTTAATAAATTAAATTGTTTAATATTTAGAATAATAATGATTTAATAAAATAAAATAAAAACTTAATATATATATATATATATATAAATTCTCTAAAGGGTAATAAATATAAGAGTAGTAATAGAGAGTAAATTAGGAGAGAAAATTCGAAAAAAATTTAGCATAGTTGATACAAATAAAAAGTGTGAATAAATAGAAAAATAAAAAATTATTTTATTTTTTCAGCTAATAAAATTGCGCACGTAATTCCATCTCTCATTCCCTCGTCCAAATTCTCTTCATATTCATTTTTCTAAATATATTCTTGTACCTTTAACTAAGTTTGAAATATCTTCTTATACATTATTTTGTTTGAAATTGATTTTCATACATTTATTTCTGTTTGAAATTATTCTTCGCAAATTTATTTTATTTGAAATTGTTCCTTATACGTTTATTTTTGTTTGAATTTACACCATAAATATCTAAACATTTAAAATGTTATAAAATTGTATTTGCGTTGAAAATGTGAACAAATTTCTCTTATACGTGGTATATTCATATTTTACTTTTTCTAAGTCATATAGCGGATAAAGCTTCCACATTCATTTTGAGATTACTTTTTAACTCCATTCTCAAACGACGACACATCTACTCTGTTTTATTTTCAAACAACGATGTTGTGGACTAAGACGACGACGATGTTATTACTCATTTGTCTCCTATAATATTAAGATATTGTGTGTTTGTGGTGTGTCTTCAACAACAACTCTAAGCAATAAAGAATATTGACGTTGAAGGCAGGACTGACTAGGGCTGCAAATGAGTCAAGTCAAGCTCGAACTAGCTTAAGCTCGAGCAAGGCTGTTAAAATCTCGAGTTGACTCTTAAAATCTTAAGATTTTACGATTTTACATATGGTTAACGAGTTTAATTTTAAGTAAACTCTTAAATAGGTAAACTCTTACGATTTTAAATTTACGATAATAAAATTTTACGATTTTACGAGTTTATAAATAATTTCGATTTTACAATTCTATACGACTTTACTTTTAAAAGAACAAATTTATATTAATTAAATTAAAAATTAAATTTATTATTTATTTAAATTAATTAATTAATATAATTAATTTTGTAAATATAATTTTTTATAGTGTAATTTACCTATTATTATTTTTTAGGCCTCGTTCGGATTTGGGTTTTCCAAATAACCCAACCAAATCAATTGTCACTTCACTCCCCTTCTCATCCTTCAAATCAATCAAGTCATTAACCAAAATACTAAAATATCATCTATTTTAAATTATAATTATTTATTTTATTTATATATATCAATACTCTTTAAGTCTTTTTACCAAAAAAAATATCATCATTTCCTCAAAATTATCACTAATCATTACCAATAATCATTTTTCTCTCTCTCCAGGTTATTTAAATAACTTGAACAGAACAAGCCCTTAATTAATTTTATAGTAAAATATATAATTTCTTAAAATTGGCTAAGTACAAAATACTTAATTATATATATAAATAATAATAATATATAACTATTATTTTTTCAATTAAAATCTTACGATTTCGCGTAAATTCTAGATTTTACGAGTTTATAACTGTCTAGCGATTCTACGCAAACTCTCAATTTTGATAGCCTTGAGCTCGAGATTGACTCGAACGATTTTATAAATTTGAGTTCGAGCTCGACTCAATTATTTATCTACAAGCTCGACTCGACTCGAAAGCTTATTATAAAATTAAATTTTAAAGCTCGAATTCGAACTTGAATTTAAACCAAAATTTAATTTCAATTTGAAAATATCAAACTTTCATACTCATTCAACATTAAACAGAATCGAAAACATCACTGGTTGAGAAGAGGACAAAAGGAAGAAAAGTAGAAGCAAGAAAGGAGAGGGTAGTCAGAAACCTGACTTAAACAACATTTAATGATCATCACAACCTGGAACATTAGAGGTCTCAATGACCCGCTCAAGAGCAAGGAAATCGGGAGAGTCATTGAAAAAGAGCAAATCACAATTATTGGAATTCTTGAGACCAAAGTCAAGCTTAGTAATGTTGAGAACATTGGTTCATGGTGCTTCGCGGACGGTTGGAAATTCATTCACAACTCCAACAATAGATCCGGTCGAATTTGGGTCAGTTGGGACTCCAACATGGTAGATGTAAAAGAAACCTATAACAACCCCCAAGTCATCATGGTCGAAATCAAATGTAAGAAAATGCCCAGCCTTCTTAATATTGCGGTCGTATACGGTGACAATTCAGATAGTATTAGAAGAACGCTCTAGAACAGCCTTAGAAACCACATCGATGAAAACAAACCTTGGACTATTTTGGGCGATTTCAACGTCACTAGACAGGTCAACGAAAGACTCTCAATTTTTTAGCTCTCTTAGGGTATGCTCAACTTTAACAACTGTATCCGCAATTTATGTTGCATAGAACTAGCCTATTCTGGAAATTTCTTCACCTAGCCATCCACGCGTGGTAACGATCACGTGAGAAAGAGCCATTGACAGGGGATTGATCAATGAAACTTGGGCCATCAAATTCCCCAAAACTCACATCCAAGTTCTCATTCATGGTATCTCCGACCACTACCCCATCATGCTTTCCTGAGATATATAAAGGAAAGAACCAAACAGTCCTTCAAGTTCTTCAATTTCTGGATGAAAATTAACGATTTCAGTGATATTGTCAAAAACGTTTGAACTGAACAGACTCAGGGTACAAAAATGTACCAAGTCAACCAAAAGTTTGCCCTCATAAAAAACCAAACTCCAAACACTTGACAGGAAACAGTACAGTAATATCTCACGCCGAGTCCTTGAAGCCAAGTCAAAGTTGGAAGTCATCCAGAACAGCCACATCCGCCACAACAGTACGAGCCAAGGGTACGACAAAGAAAAGGAGGCCCTCACAGAATTCCACAATCTCAGCTCCTATGAGAAAAGCTTCGCTCGCCAGAAATCCAGGAAAAATTGGCTCTTGTTTGGTGACAAGAACACAACCTTCTTCTACCGGAAATACTCTGCCAGAAACTTCTGTAATAGTGTCATTCGTCTCAAATAGAGTGACAGAAGCACGGCCCAGGGGCAGAAATAGGTGCACTTTGAGGCAATCAGCTTTTATCGTGACCTCATCGGTACCAGAAAGGATTTCTTAAATCACTTGAGCTTCTTTTACCAGATCGTCATTAGGACAGTCAACAGTGCTGACAGTAGTAAACTCATTGAGATTATTAGTGCCGATGAGATCAGAGACGCCCTCTTTAGCATGAAAGGTGACAAAAGTCATGGGCCTGATGGATTCAAGCCACTTTCTTCAAGGCCAATTGGAACATTGTCGGACAGAGTATTTGTGAGGCTGTCACTGAATTCTTTTGGAACCGCAAGATACTTAAGCAATGGAATACAATTGTCCTCAACCTGATTCCAAAAAAGCCCTCCCCTGAAATGATTCAAGATTTCCGTCCCATTTCCTGTTGTAATATCACATATAAAATAATTTGAAAAATCCTTTCCAAACATTTTAAAGTTGTTATCTCAAAACTAATTAGTCTTGGACAATCAGCTTTCATTCCTGGCAGGTATATCTCCCATAATATTTTACGCATGTAAGGGTTACGGTAGGAAGTCCATCTCACCGTGTGTGGCTTTTAAGGTGGACATCCAAAAGGCTTTTGACTCCATTAATTGGAGCGACA
The DNA here is from genome assembly GCF_907164915.1 of Impatiens glandulifera. Classification (NCBI taxonomy): domain Eukaryota; kingdom Viridiplantae; phylum Streptophyta; class Magnoliopsida; order Ericales; family Balsaminaceae; genus Impatiens; species Impatiens glandulifera. The sequence continues at coordinate 44,630,342 of NC_061863.1, read as the reverse complement.
TTCACGATTTCTTAACCACCTTTGTTTTCCCTTGTATCTTTATTGACTAGATTATGCAGTGTGTCTCGACCCCCCACTTCATTGTGAGCGTGAACGATATCCATGATGGGTTTTTCAATGGGGAAAACGGGTTTAGACAAGAGGATCCTCTCTCCTCCTATATTTTTGTTCCTATTATAGAGGTCTTTGAGTGCATTGTTAAAATGCTCCTAAAGTACCAATCTTTCACTCACCACCCTTATTGCAAGCAAGAATCTATCACTCATATTTGTTTTGTAGACGATCTCTTCATCTTGGAGCATGCTAACGTTGACTCTGTTAGAACTATCAAGGAGGATCTTACCATTTTTTCTAGTGTTACAGGTCTTAGAAATAATTAGGGCAAAAGTCTTGCTTTCTATGGTGGCGTTAAGGAGGAAACCAAATCCAGCATATTAGGGATCATGGGCATTGAAGAAGGATCGTTCCTCGTCTGATATCTGGGCATCCCGCTCTCCTCTAAACAACTCCAGATTTCGCATTGTCGACATCTAATTGAAAAGGTAAAAATGTTATTCTGGGATGGGCTACTAACAGACTTTCTTATGAAGGTCGCATTGAGCTGGTCACTAGAGTCGTTATGGGTATTATCGGATACTAGGCGTAGCAGATCGTCCTCCCGAAGAAAGTTATGAATGAATTGGATCAGCTTATGAGGAATTTCATTTGGGGGACTCAAAGGCGTGGTGGGAAAAAGATCAAATGGACGGACACATGCAAGCCCAAAAACGAAGGCAGAATCGACATCAAGGATAGTGTCTCCTGGAACAAAACTCTCACCTATAGGCAGTTTTGGGCGTTGGAAAAGAAACAAGATTTGCTTTGGGTTAGATGGGTACACTCGAGGTTCATCAAAAAGACATCAGCATTTGGACATGTAAGATCAGAAAGGATATGGCGTGGTCCCTTAAAAAAATTCTGAAGCTTAGAGACAACGCGGGCAAGATGATCAACATTCAAATTGGAAACGGTAATGACATTTTGTTCTAGCATGACCCTTGGTTCGAAAACAGACCCATCCTTTATAACAATGTCCTCTCCATCACTCATATTAGGCGAGAATGTCAATTATCCATAGTTCAACAAGTCAAAAGCGGCGATTGGAACAGCCTTCTGAGGACTATTCCAGAAGGTGCGAGAATCTTTGACGCACTTTCATCCTATCATCTGAATAACCATGATGATTCTCATGTTTGGAGTGTCGAGAACAATGGTAGGTTCAACTCAGGGTCTGCTTGGGATTGTGTTCGTGATCATGGGGACGTTGTCCAATGGTCCCACTTAGTGTGGTCTACCAAAGTGATCCCCAGACAACAATTCATTTTATGGCTCGCCTTCCACGAGAGACTCAATACTCGTGATCGGATAAAGAAGTACATGAACATCCCAGATCCTAATTGCCTTCTTTACTTGGGAAATGAGGAGTCCATTGAACACCTCTTTAGGAACTACCCTTTTGCCTCCTTGTTTTGCCGTAGATTCTCCGCATCAATGAGCCTCCTCAACTTCCCAAACGAATGGACCGACATCAAGGACATCGCCATCATCAAGACCAAGAGAAACGACTTCAGCTCCAATACCTTCAAGTGTTTTTTCGCCAACATTGTTTATCACATTTGGATGGAGAGGAACGCTAGAGCCTTCTCAGGTGTCCGCAACAATGCAGATACAGTCTGGAACAATATTATCACTAACGATAACTCCCTCATCCGAACGTGGAGACGTATTCCCATGGGCGAGAAGAATTGGTTAATTTGTAAAAATTGGAACATTGCTTACGAGAAAGTCACCATGACCACTGATTTCATTGCACTTTAATTCTCAATTCTCGTTTGTCATCTTTTATCTCTCTTTTTTTGTACCTCATTCAGTTTGTTTTTACTCGGATTTCCTATAAACTCATGTAACTCCTTTGCTTTTTTATGGTTTTTATTAAATTGACGTTACGTCGTCTTTCACAAAAAAAATTAAGTTTTCGAACAAAAAAAAATAAAGATTAATTTCAATAATCAATACCATATATCAAACAAGGCCCTAAAAAGACTTTTTTTTTTCTATTTAACTCTCTATTTTATTTTAAGTAAAATGAGTATAGTTGTATAAAAAACAATCATAAACACTGAACAAAATTCAAGAATTGAGTGAAAACTCGAGTTAGATCCAAATTTTGCTGTCCTTAAAAATAATTGTCATTATTCAACCTAAAATAAAATATTATAAAATACTTAGACAACAATATAACAAAACACATTAAAAGTAGGATGACACTGCATTATTATCCTGTCTTATTTATTTCGGAAATATTTTTACTACAATCGTCCGTTCAGTTTAGGAAAAAATTTCGGAACACCGTTTATACTATATTCTTTAAATATATATATATATATATATATAATAAAATTAAACATAACCTAAATGAAAAAATAAAATGAACTAAATAAATTGCAGTTAAAAGGTGTTTAACCATATATAACCGAACTGAAACTGCTACTAACCAAAACAAAGTATTTTTTTGTTGATAAATAATAAGTTTCTAAAAAAATACCAAATAAAGAAAATAATGTTGAATATTACAAATATACAATTTGCTAAGAATTGATTGAACATAATAAAACATGCATCTTCTTTGTCAAATCTTAAATCTATGTACAAAATCTCAAACTGTTTCATAATTTAATTAATTTCATAGTTTTCAAGTCCTAAAGATATTTAAAAAAAAAAATTCTAACTTTCTATATTTAATATTTTACGAAGTTTATTAATTATATAACATCATTCAACACTACTACATTGGAAGACAATGATAAAAGTATAGAAGAAGTGAAGAATTAGTAATTCGCTAATGTGTTATATATATTCTAACACATTTGCAGTTATTGTAATGCTTGATTTTTAATTTAGTTAGTGTCTAATTGTTGTTATTTTATTTTGTTTAATTAATTGTTTTGAAATTAGTTTAGAAAATGTTAAATGTGAATATGTGGATAATAGGGTTAAATATAAGAAAAATGTTAAATTGATCCAATATAAGATATATCTTATCCGAGAATTACAGTACCGTATATAAGATGATAATAAACTATAACCGATATAATAAAATTAAATATAAAATTATTGAAAAAATTAACCTAACCGTATCCCTTTCACTTAAACTATTAATTATAGTGGATGAAAATATACTTTGTTTTAAAAATCATAATAATTAAATAAGGATTTAGATCCGTATTTTGCTCGTAAACATGGATTAAATAAACTTAAACTATCTATCCTTGCACATGGAGACAAAGAGGGAGAGAGCGCACTATTTAGTTTATATTTAAAAATAACTCTAAATTAAATATAGAGAAATGATAAGAAAGATAATTTAGAAAAAAAAATATCATCCCTCTAATTGTCTAAAAAAATGTTTTTTTTTCACACTTTTTATTTTATCCGTCAATAATGTGATGTCATGTCATTACCTTTCTAGTTTTGTCTCAATCTTTTGTTTCTTACAAATATTCGATACGATTGAATTATATTTTCATTTATTAAATGCAATTTTGATCTGAATGTATTATTAAAAAAAAAATCACACAATTATTATTAATAATTTATCTCTGGCATAAATATAACTATAATTTTTCTTTATATATATATATATAATTAGCTCAAAGATATGGTATTCAAGGAGCATATTGAATGTTTTAAAAAATAATAATTGTAACCAATGACATTTTTATTATTACAACTTAACCATGTTCCAAGGCACAAATGGGTGCAATATTATTAAAATGGATTTGTTGGATTTAATTAATTAATTTAATGGGGTGGGTGAGAATTTTAAACATTTGCATGTGCTTTTGAGATGATTAGTTGATAGATAAATTAAATAAAGAAAAAATAATTATATTTTCTTTAAATATTTTATTTTATGAGAAGTTATGGTGCATGGGGCCACCAACAGGGTCCTGGGGAATATCATCTGTAATTATATTTTATTAATATTATAATTTCATCTAATTTTAAGAGGTGCACAATCTCCAATATTACTGGGGGAGCCACTTTCAAAATTATTTAATAAATTGATATGGGAAATTGTATTGGTTGTTAGGAGAATGAATGAGATTTATTACAGAGATAAGAGAATGATGGAAAAATAATTGGTGCTGGTTTGATTTAAGATTGATTTAATTAATTAAACAAAAAAAAAAACCTACAATATAACCAAAAAAAAAAAAAAGTTAGGCTTGGTTGGATAACTAGTTATTTAAAACACTATGATTTATGGTAATTTTAAAGAAATAATTGTTTTTATAATAATATTTAAAAATCATTAATATATAATAATAAAATATTTTTTAAAATATATTTTATTGATAGATTAAATAACTTAATAAATGATTGATAAATGAGAGTAAGAAATAAAATAATATTTAATTAAATATTTAGATTAAACTATTTAAATAACTCTAACCATACTTTCATTAGTCAATATTCATATAAACTACCTATAAAGCCATTTCTTTTCCCTATACACCTATACCTATCTTCTCAATTCTTTCCCCTAAATATTTAACTTCTTTTTATAAATTATTAATTAACCTATTAATTTTTCCCTACTTTAAATTTATTAATTATTTTATTTTATAAATATAAAATATACATAATTAAAATTAATAATACTTAATTAAATAATTAAAATATTATATATTAAAATAAAATATATTATATAAATATTAAAATAACACATATATTTTATTTTATTTTATAAATATAATATATATAATTAAAACTAAACTTACTAAATTGAATAATTCAAATAAATATTAAACACTAAAATAAAATATATTACATAACATTAAAATAAAATACGTTATATAATTTAAAATACATAATAAATATTAATCACGTTTAGTACATCGCGAAAATTCGTTTGGTATAATTCACAAATTCTCACTTTTTTTTATAATTGTCCATTTCAGTTCGAATACACATTTTCTTGCAATTAAAATAAACTAAAAATTTTCAAACGTAACTCTTAATAAGTTGGAGGAATAAATTAAGTATAAACTCATACAAACTTATCTAATATAATAAATAAGAGAAAAAATGATAAAATAAATAATATTATTAATAATATGTCTAAAACTTGATCATTGATTAACAAATTTAAAATAAAATTATTATTTTTAATCATTATAATTTTTTTTAAAAAAATAATAATAATTTTAAAAAAGTAAAAATATTTTTAATAAAAAAATTAAGATGTAAATCCTAATTAAATATTAATTCATTCCTTTTTTAACTAATAAAATCACTTTATTCATTATGTAAAATACTATAAAAAAAATATTAAAAAATATTTATTTTATTATTATATATTAAATTTTTTTTTTATCAAAATTCTTAAAATAACACTTGTTGTTTGAGATTATTTAAATAATCTTAATTTTTTAACCTAATAAAATAGGTTTCACTTCATCTTTTATCAATCCAAATATTTAATTTACTACAAAAAATAAATAATAATAAAATACTCTTTCTTAAATAAAAAGAACCAAGATGATAAAGTCATAAAACCACTTAAGTTTTGTTCGGGTTGAGTTGTTTTAATACCCAAACAAAATCAAATATTATTTCACTATTCTCATATATCACTAAATTCATTAACCAAAATACTAAAACACACTCTATTTTAAATTATTATTTTTTTAATTTATTTATATATATCAATACATTTTAATATTTTTACTTAAAATAATCATCATTCCCTCAAAATCATCAACAATCATTATTTTTTCTCCCTTAGGTTATTCAAATAACCCCAATTCGAACTAACTCTTAAATATTATATTAGTTTGATATAATTCCTTTTAAAAAGTTAAAAAAATTATTTCATTTTATTTGATTTCTATTTATATCATTTATTTATTTAATATTAATTATTTTGTTTGTTATCATTTTATTCAGTTTAAAACTTGTTCACTTCAAATTAATTTTAAATAAATTATATCATTTAATTAATTAATTAAAATATTAAAATTATTTTGTATTCATTCTATATAATTATCCATTAAATTCTTTACCTATAAAATACATTTATCAAAAAAATGTTCTATAAATAATTCTTTATCAAAATTGCAACAAGACCATTAATGTCAGTGTTATTTTCAAAGAAAAAAAAATGTGAGATGGACAGAAAATGAGGAGTATATTATTTATGGCAAAAGTAAAAAATAATATGGTGTAGAAAAAGGCTGATTCTCATTTGCTACTTTTGGGAAATATCCAAAGGCAGAAAAGCAAAAGATACGCTCAGAGTGATCTCACAATAAAAAAACAAATAATTTCTACGTATTTACCTTGTTTGGGCAGAGTTTTTTAAATTATTTAAAATATACCCACAACTTTTTATCCATTCTCTATTATGCTAAAATACATTTTATTTCATATATAAATCATTAAAAATTAATATCTTTTAAATATGTTTATATAAACAAAATAAAACACTTTTTTTAACTCTCTTTGAACATTTTTATTAATAAGGTTGTGCGGATGTAAACTGAACAAACCGTACAAAATTTATTTTCAGTCAAACCGAAACAACGGATATAAACCAACCCTTTTCTATAATATGGAAATGACCGAAAACGGAAGTTAGAAGGTGATTGAACGAACAAATATTATTAAATTTATTAATATGTTCATAATTAAAATTTGATTCATAATCTTATTTAATCTAAATTAATACTGTAATAAGATATTAAAAAAAATTAAGTAAATTAAAAAATAGTTGTTCAAACCCAACTCAACGAATTAGGGTTTCCAAACAAGCCAAAATACTGGAGCTTGTTTGATGTTTTTTGTATGAGGGTTGATTTGTAAGATTTATAAAAAAAAAGTTTGTTAGATAAGAAGGTGGGTTATTTAGAATTTTAAATAATTGAATTATTATAATTTAAATTTTATAAAATATATTTAGATATATTTTAATTAAATGATCGATTAGTTTAATAGTTAAAAATAAATATGGTGGAATACATGAATTGCGGCTAAAAGTCCACTTATATATATTACCCATGTCAAAAACTTTAGCATAGGTTTCAAATTAGTGAAATTGAACTGAAATTGACATGATTAAGCATTGAATTTGAATTACACAAATTTAATTATTATATTTATAAAAAAGAATATAATAAAAATAATTTAAATATATATTATCTATATTATTAAAATATTAACTTATTTAACATGTTAAAGAACTCAGATTTCACAAAAATGATTTCACATATTTTTGTATAACTTCAGAAAACTTTCGTTAGTTCAAGAATAAGTTTGAGGTTCGAGATTTTAACATTGGTTTGTGTGTCATGAATCTTTTTAAAATAAAACATTATTTTCAAAGATTTTAAGTAATTCCTGATAACTTTTGAATTAATTAAAAATAATTTATTTTGGGTTCAAATTTAAATAATATAGGAATTTGCAGTAATCAAATCATAATTTAATTTTTAGAAATCCGATATTTAAATTAATTAAAAATAATTAATTTAAAAGATTGTTTATTTGAAAATAGAGTCATCAATTTTGAAAATCAATAAACTGACATACATGTACAAACGTATTTTTAACTAGAGTTTTTTTCGGTTCCTAGTTTGGTGAAACGCGGGAAAAAACTTTCGCGCTTCATCTGCCGTACCCGTTTTGATATGGTCTCTGTATATAAATTTGGTTTTTAAAAATCGGTTGTATAACATTTTATTTAACCGAATATTCTTCTGGTTCTAGACATGTGTAAGTTCGTGCGTATTTAAAAAATTGTAATAACAATTATTTAAATGCTAATACATGTTTTTGATGATGACTAGGGAGGAAAATATTTGAAGAACATCAATTTAAAAAGAATTAGGGTTTAAAAATAAATCTCAAACAAACCTTTGTCAAAATATTTTTTGTAGAAATATCCCAAAAATATTTTGAAATCATTTTCTATTTTTTCGGGATTTCGAGACTCCTCGGTCATAGGTCTAACTTCTCGGTCGGATATAAAAATTCTCAGTCGGACCTCTCGGTCATAGATGAAGAGTATCGGTCGGACCTCTCGGTCCTAACTCAAATTTATATTCAGTCCTAGTTGGACCTATTGGTCCTAAAGAACATCAAAATTGCATGTTTTGCAATTTTGATGGAGTTTTGGATTCTTTGATCCAAATATTTGGGTAACTTCACAAAGCTTCCATTAACATTAAAATTATCATCTCAATGTATCATTCGACCTGTGATGATTAATTTGTTCAAAACAATTTATGGTCAAAAATCGGATTTTTGGTTTTAAAGTTGTTTTGAAATGTAAGGAGCTTGCCAATAACTTCCTTATACATCATATATTTGACTGATACCCAAACATGAATACTAGCTATTCATTTGAACCAATTCAAGAACTCAAAATTTCAGTTATTTTGAAATTTTTATTCTGATCAAACATGATCGAAATGGATCGAACATGATCCAAATAATTGTCCAACATCATTAGAAACATGCTGGGAAGCTTTTTAAGCTGTAGTTTTTTAGATTTAGCCCAAGAACAGAAAATCCATTTTTTAATTTTTCAAATTCAAATTTGAGTTTTTTTGTTTGAAATCGATTGATCGGTTCTACTTCACAGAAAGCTCATAAATAATTATAGGATCGATTTTCAATCACCAAATTCAAAAACTAGACAGCATACAAACTTATGTAAACTGAAATATAAAAATTCTAATTTCAAACTGAAAGTATAAATTAAAATATGATTGGAAGTTTACCAAGTGTTGGAGAACACTCCTTAGAACTTAAGGAAGCTTTGAGGATGCTCATATCCAAGTTTTAAGGCTTTATGCAAAGATTTCGAAAAATCCGAAAGCTGAATACTTTAATGGTGGATTTCTGTGTTCTTCGAATTGAAAGCTTGAGATTGGATCTCTTGACTTCGGAATTATTAAGGGAGGCTATTTATAGTCTCTAAAAATCGGTTGAGGTAGTTTAGTGGATTGAATCAGCCAATATCAATTTATGGTATTTGACTGTTCTTCATCCTAGTTGTCGTAATAGAGCATAATTATGCATATGATTATAGGATAAATGATCATCGTGGTAGAGTGATCATTTTACCTTTTGAATCATCCGAAATGGTTAACTATAGAATGCGGTTCATCTTTGAGAAATCATAGATGAGACCTGTTCTTATCCTTCGGCAAACATGAGGAAGAAGACAATTAGGGGCGAAACAATGTCGTTCGAGCGAGAACGCGAACGCAGAGCTGTCCGTTGACGTTGTGTCATGGTTCTGCCGTGATCCGCGCGTTTTGTCGCGTTTTAGCTAACGGGCGTTAGCTAATTTGCTGCTATGAAGGCTCGCGTTTCTTCGACTATAGTGGGCTACGCGGGCGCTTTTTAATCGTTGGTTGAAAATCTATTGTCCATCCAAAGGTCGTGTTTCTGGATGTACTATGTATTTCGGTTACACCTAATTACAAATTTATTTTTATTTTAAAACCTAATGGGTTTGTTTGAAAAAAAATTTTCACCATTTTGGATTTAATTTTAATCTTTTAAAATACACAAAATATTAAAATAAATATGACAAATATTCTGCCGTTTTTTTTTTATTTTGGGTTAAATAAATAATATTTTGGGGATAAAATGGGTATCACATTTCATCCTAAATTATTTATTTTAATCCCTTAATTATTTTGAGATAGAATGAGTACAACATTTATCCCAAATAATTTTATTTAGCCATTATTCTTGATTAATTAGGTTTTAATTATCACAATAATTAATCCAATTAATTGTTTAATTAGGCTTTGGCTTTGGAGTTAATTATTTTGATTTATTTATTTAAAAATAAATCAAAATAATTATTTTAATTTTATAAATTAGGTAGATAAATTTTTAGTGTTTACAGACGTTAACTTTATAAATTCAAAAAACAAAATATCAGTTCAACTTTAAAAAAATAAATCATCGGTTGAACACATTTAACATGTTGTAACTTTGAAAATCCCTTATACCGGAAAACCTCGAGGTTTGAGAAAATTTCAACCTCAGTTTGTATGTCAAAAATCTTTTATTAAAATATTATTTAATATATTTATAAAAAAAGTTTTTCGACATTTTAAAATTAATTATAACAATAATTAATTTTGAAAATTAGTTTTAAACAATCTTTTGGATTAAAATAATGAAATCGCAATTTAATTAAAATAAATCTATATTAATTAAAAATAATTAATTTAAAATTTTTTGTATACGTATATAAACGTATAGTTGATTATATATATTTTGAGTTCAATGTTTGGTAATATTCGAAAAAATATTTCCGCACGGTAATATTCGAAAAAATATTTCCGCACTATATTTTTCGTTACCATTAAAGAGCGGTCTATTTTAATAAATTTTGTCTTTTGAAAAAAAATGTTTCTATTACGTTCTATTTAACAAATTATTTTTCAAGTCCTAAACATGCATAAATTTTCTTGCATTTAAAATTATAGAATTGGAATGCTAGTACTTGTGATTGATGTCGATGATTATCGAGGAAGGTATAGTGAATTGGATAACACTCCTAAACTCTTTTGGAAAATTTGTGATTACCCAGAATCGAGCCTTAAGATCTTACAAAAGATTTCAAAATTTCCAAGAAAAATTTGAAAATTTTATTGACGGATTTTGTGTGAAGTTGAGTGAGGGCTTAGGATTTTGATCATTGGTTTCGTTTTGGTTGAGGGAAGCTATTTATAGCTAGCCAAGGTCGGTTCAACGATCAAGTGAATGGAATTTCAGACAAAAGGCCATCAATGACTTTAGTCTTTCTTCATCCAATTGATCATTCTAGGGCATGATTGTTCCTACGAACGTATGTGAAATGATCACCATGTTAGGGTGATCATTTCAGTTTCGATTCACTAAATATGATGGACTAACGCTAGAGTTCCATCTTTGTAAAATCAAAGAATCTGACGGATCATCATTTCGTTTGTCGTGAGGAAGAAGACAAACTAAAGCTGAAAAAAGCGTCGTTTGCTTCTTCCGCATTTGAGCACTGAGGATGTCTTGACACAATGTCGTTTTTGGCCAAAACGGGGACGCCTGAGCATTCCGTCCGCGTTCTTTCTGCGCTAGTGTTTCGTTTGCGTTTGGGCTAACAACGTTGAGGCACGCATTAGTCGATTCACTATTTCGCGAACGCGCCTTTCTTATGTTGCAGCGAGTGACATGGCTCGTTATGACGCGTTGGATGAAGGCAGGGCGCTCATCCGATGACTATGTGGTCTACTACAACCATTTCTTTTGTATTTTTAGGTCAAGTTATATTAAAGTTAATTAAATAATCTCAACCTAACTAAACATCTAAACCTCGTTTCATTATCTTCTTATTAATCACTTTACTCAATTTATTAACTAAAATATTAAATATTTTTATTTTAAATTATTAAATTTTATTTTATAATTATTAATATCTAATTTAGTAATTCAAACTTTTTTATCATATATTAAAATATTAAAAATATACTTTCTAATATTTTAAAATAATAATATTTGGGATATAGATAATCAAAATATATAAAAAAAAATTACATCAAGAATGAGGTTTTTTTATCATTTTTTTTTAAATTATACCTTTATTATATAATGATTATTCTAATCATTAAAATTAAAAATACTAAAATATTATTTTTTTTTCTGTAAATTTTTAATAATTTTTATTTTAGTAATTAAACCCACTAAAAAACACTAAAAAAAAAAAAAGTCAAGATAAAACAAAATCATATATATATATATATATATATATATATATATATATATATATATATATATATATATAGTTTTTTTTTTTTTGTAAACAAAATTATTTAAATTAGTAAAACAGAGAATATAAATTAAGTGTTATCATAATTTTGTATAAAAGCAGAGCTGTCAACGTAATCGCATATGCGCTGGACCCCACAAACGGCCGACATCAATTGCCACGTCACCTGGGAATAACTTTTTCCTTTTTTTATTTTTATTTTTTACCGCATGTTCATTAAAAAGGGATGCTCCTCATAGGGGTGATAATTACATTAACTTTTGTAAATAAAATATTTTAATACTTTAATAAACCTTATTTAAATTTTGTAATCATGATTAGTGTCCTTAACCACCTTTAATTATAGGGTATTCCATGTGATATTAAGCCGTTTCCAACCCATTAAGGGACGAATTTCAATCATGTCTTAGCACGTGCCTCTCTTCTTACTACCCTAATACAATTTAATTTGTGTTATTAAAATAAATAAAAAAATGGGGTGTATTCTATAAACTATTTTATCACAATCTTGTCACAAATATTAAAAATGTCTAGTTTGATTCTATTCATTTAAATAACCAAAACTTAATTTTAAAAGGTTGTTATAAAGGGAATTTTGTTTTGATAAAAAAAATTAAAAAAGTATTCATATTTAACAAAAACATATTTTAATAAATTAAGTAATTTATGGATGAGATATGAATGAAATGATAATTAGTTTTTGAGATTATTCAATAATTTTTTTTTATAGAATAATGCCTCACAGAATTAAAATCAATTATGTTTTGTTTATTTTTAGTTATTATTAATTAAAATATTAAAATATAATAACTAAAATAATATGAAACATTTTTTTTAAATAACCAACATTAAACATGGTCAATATAAGTTGTAAAAGGTTATTTTTTCAAAGATGTTATTTAATTTTTTACATGATAATTGTAAAAAAAAATTAATTAAGTTTAGGGCTTGTTTATGTTGATTATTTTTTAGTTTTTTTATTGGATTTAAATATATATATATATATATTGTTTGATGAAAAAATATTTTATTTAAAATTTTAATTGGTTAAATTAATATGATATATTTTTGTATTTAATATTAATAAAATTAAAATTAAAATATTTTAATATGTTGATTGATTAATTGAAGTAATTTAATAGTTGAATAAAATATTATGTGATAGATGTGTTTTGGATAAATGTTGTTTGTTGAGAGTTTTTTTTGAGTTTTTTATAAAAATATTGTTTAATGAAAAATAAAGTTATTTGAGATATTAATTTGTTAAATTATTATAATATTTTTTTATTTTAATATTTGACTAATTAATGAATTTCATGATTAAAATAATATGATAGGGTGGTTGAATTTTGAGTAAAATAAAATATACCCAAATCAAACATCTTCTTAGAGCTTGTTTGATCATGAGTTTTTTTGGGTTTATCTAGGTTTGAGATAAAAATTTGTTTAATTTAAATTTTTTAAAAACTAATTTTTTAAGGTTAATGACAATTATACCCTTTAAATTGAAATTGATAAGAAACAATATATTAAATAAAAAATATTTTAATATTTAGACTAATAAAATAAAATAAAAGAGAAATGATTGAGAGATGAAATTTAAGGGGAATGACGAATTTGATTAACTGAAAAAATAATAAAAATTTTCTCTCTTTTTTCTTTTTACTTTTTATCATTTTTTTTCAACCAGTGATATAGTGACACATCATTTTTTCCCTCATTCTATCTCTCAAATTCTCTCTCCTACTCCTCTAAAATAAATGATAGATAGATAAAATAAAAAAAGAAAAATATTAAGTTTTGTGTTACAATTCTCAAAAACTCAATATCATATAAGTTTTAAGTAATAAGCTCTTCCTATTTAGGGTTAGTTTGATTAGTCTTATAAATTTAAATAATGAGTGATTGCATAATAAAATTTAAAATTATGACAAAAAATTAAACTATCACAAACAAATAAATGATGAAATTGAATAATTTAAAACAAACAATTGAAAACCAAATTAATCAATTTTACCTCCTAATTCAACAACAATAGTTTATTAATGGCACCAAATCATGTTTCATTATACTTTAACTATACCTATATGTATAGAGCTTGTTTAATGAAACTCTTTTTAAGTAATAAATTCATCATATTTCATATTAAATTTAATATTTTGATGGATAAAAAACAATAGAAAGCAATTAATAAGGATATAATTGCAGGTTGGAGATGAGAGCAAAAAGAAAATGTCTCAATGCACGAGCAACAGTTAAGACATAATTATTCACCTAAGAGGTCAACCTTTCTTCTGTAACTATGGTGCCATCCCATTTTAGAGAGAGAAAGATATCATATTTTATATTCTCAAAGGACAGAAGAAAGAAACAAAAACTAAAAAAATAAGCAAAGTAAAGAGAGAGAAAGCCATTAGAGAGAGAGATGAAGAAAGAGATGTCTGGAAGCTGTAGTGTAAAATAGGGGGCATAAACTGTACCATTTGGTCTCTACAATTACAAAGACTCCTTTTTTATAACCCTTCTTCACTCTTTCCCTTCTCGCCGCCCACTTTTCCGGCCACCGGAAAATTACCCAATTCTTTTTCCGGCCTCTTTCTTTCAATCATGACAACAACAACTACATGATCAGTTTTCTCACATCTTCATTACAAATTTATCTGCCCTTCCCTAAAACATGCCGCCCGCCGGCGTTGGACCCTCCGCCGCCATACCCATCTCCAATACAGCCGAAGGTCAGAATCAGATTACAAGTTTCCTTCTTTTTTCTTTTTTACTTCAGATTTCTCTTCAAAGAAAAAACCCATTCAAGATCTATCCTTTTGGGTATTAATAAATTGCCCAGAAAATTGTATACTAAGATTTATACAACTTTCTTTGTTAATTTATCAGGAGAGAAAAAGAGTATAAATCCAGAGTTATGGCAGGCCTGTGCCGGGCCGTTGGTGAACCTGCCGGCGGCAGAAACCTATGTTGTCTATTTCCCACAAGGCCACAGCGAACAGGTTTGTTTGATTGATTGATTGATTGATTGATTGATCGATTCTTGTTTATTTTGTTAGGATTCCATTTGGGTTTAAATAAAGTTGTTTGTTTTGTTTTTTAGGTTGCTGCTTCTATGAAGAAGGATGTTGATGCTCAGATTCCAAATTATCCAAATCTCCCTTCAAAAATCATTTGTCTTCTTCATAATGTCACGTTGCATGTAAGATCATTGATTTAAACTTGTTTTTTGATTCATACTATGATGATTTTAACAATTTAAATGGATTGACCAACTTAGGCTGATCCAGAAACAGATGAAGTTTATGCTCAAATGACCCTTCAACCAGTTCCTTCGGTAAGAAAACTGCTTTTATTGGCAAGATTGATGATAAATAGAAAGATGATCTTATATTGAAAACATTGAAAACATTGGAATTGAACTGAATTTTCGGCAGTTTGACAAAGAATCGCTTCTGAGATCGGATCTGTCGATGAAAACGATCAAACCTCAGACCGAATTCTTCTGTAAAACGTTAACAGCAAGCGACACTAGTACACACGGAGGTTTCTCAGTTCCTCGTCGAGCTGCTGAAAAAATATTCCCATCTCTTGTAAGTGTTACTTTTAAAAAAAATTCTTTATACTATTGGATAGTTAAAATAATGTTTATACTATACAGGATTTCAATTTGCAACCTCCTGCTCAAGAATTGAGGGCGAGAGATTTGCACGATAACGAATGGACCTTTCGCCATATCTACCGAGGTAAAAAAACATTTATGTTCTTTTAGATCGATTATTTCAATGAGATTTTGTTAAAAAATAATTTCAATTATTTTGGTAACAGGCCAACCAAAAAGGCATTTACTCACAACTGGTTGGAGTCTCTTTGTTAGTGGGAAGAGGTTGTTTGCTGGTGACTCGGTTCTGTTCATTCGAGATGAGAAGCAACAACTTCTTTTGGGAATCAGACGGGCTAATCGACAACCAACGAATCTTTCGTCTTCTGTTTTGTCGAGCGATAGTATGCATATTGGTATCTTGGCAGCTGCAGCCCATGCAGCAGCTAACTATAGTCCTTTCACGGTCTTCTTCAATCCAAGGTAAAACAAAAAGATTATAAATTTTTGTTTTCGAAAACTGTCTCCTAATTATTAATTTTTATTATATACACAGAGCAAGCCCTTCAGAATTTGTGATTCCTTTAGCTAAGTACTATAGAGCAGCATGCAGCAATCAAATATCTTTGGGAATGCGTTTTCGAATGATGTTTGAAACCGAGGAATCGGGTACTAGAAGGTAATCATCATAGTATTTCTCAGCAACTTTTTATTTATTAATGATATCAATCGTGGTTTGTTTATGTTTGATGTAGGTATATGGGAACAATAACTGGCATAAGTGATCTTGATCCTATTAGATGGAAAGGCTCTCAATGGAGAAACTTGCAGGTATGCATACAATTTAAACTTTTTTTAATGTATATTTTTTGTATGTTTTAAACACGAAAGTTGATGAATAATTTATTTGTGTGACAGGTTGGATGGGATGAATCGACCGCAGGTGAAAAACGTAACCGTGTATCCATATGGGAAATTGAACCTGTGACGGCTCCTTTCTTTATTTGTCCTACTCCTCCGTTTTTTCGACCCAAACGCCCTAGACAACCTGGAATGCCCGGTAGGAAATTCTAACAAATGATGTTATAAGTTTTAACTAAATTTATAACAAATATTGAAAGTAATATAAAATGTTATTTGTTTGGTTATGCAGATGACGATTCTTGTGATGTAGAGAATTCGTTTAAGAGATCGACGATGCCATGGTTAGGCGGTGGTGATGATTTAGGCATGAAGGATACTCACTCGCTTCCTGGTCTAAGCTTAGTCCAATGGATGAACATGCAACAACAACAACAACAACATAATCCTTCTTCTTTAGCGATGGGGAATTCAATGCAGCCAACAAATTACATGAATTCGCCCGTTCTTCAGAACTTTGGTGGATCCCAAATGGGATTGCAATCAAACCAAGTTTCACATTTTAATTCTCATAAGCCGCCTCCATTACAGCAACCTTCATCTATGAATCCCTTAGGTTCCATCTTACAGCATCAACATCAACAACAACAACAACATCAGTTGGCCGATATTAGCCAGCAAACGAAACAGAGTCTAATTAATCATCAAAATCTGCCATCGATGTCCACGAACGATGTTCTTCATCAGCAACCACAGCCAACTTCCATTTCAAACCATCAGCTTCAAAGAAACATGTCGTCGTCTAATTTTCAACAGCAGCAACAGTTTCTCACGCAAAACCAACAGCAGAATTTGATGTCAAACTCTCAGCTTCACGACCCGGTTTCGCAGCAGTTACAGTTCTCGGAGAATCAATATAAGCTCCAATTCTTACAGAAGCTGCAGCAACAACAACAAGTTCTTTTAGCCCAACAATCATCTCAACAACAACAACTTCCGGAAGCATCTCAGAACTTCTCTAGATCAACGACATCTAGCCAAATGCTCGAAATGCATCAAACAAGCACAACACATCTCACCCCTCAGCCTGGTCTGCCAAAAATCGATAGCCAACATAATATCAGATTCTCAAAGCCAACGAGCAATCAACTCTCGGCAGCAAATGGAGGACAGTCTGTAATAACCGACGATGTTCCTTCTTGTTCAACATCGCCTTCCACAAACAATTGCAACAACAGAATCCAAAGACATACAAGCTTGGGAGACGACATGACGACTCATTCGTCTGCCATTCTCTTCGGTTCTAGCGGTTTGGAGTCTATTTCCGCTAACAATAGCTTGATTAAAGACTTGCAGTTAAAACCCGATGCTAAAAGTTCGATGAATATCACAAGCAAGAGTCAAAGCCAAGGATTTTTAGCCCCATCAACTACATACATGAGTGTTGGCGGAGGAGGACAAATGGATTATTTGGACACATCATCAGCTACCTCGGTTTGTCTCTCGCAGAATGACTTACATTTACAACCGCAGAATGCCACAACAATGACATATAATAATACTCAAACGATGTTATTTAGAGACACGGGTACCCAAGACGATGAGGTTTTGCATATCGAAAGCCAATTGGGAGGAATACCTATGATTCCCGAACCTTTGCTCCCGAAAACAAATGTCGGTGACGGAGGAATTCTTTCCAACTATGAAGGAGTTAAAGATCTTCAACAAGAACTTTCTTCATCAATGGTTTCCGAACCATTTGGAGTTCCCGATATTGGTTTCAACTCCCTCGATTCTCCCATAAACGACAATAACTTCCTCAACCGAGGTTCTTGGGCGCCACCACCTCCTCCCCAACTTCAGAGAATAAGAACATATACCAAGGTTTCATTTCTTGTCTTCTTTTTGTTTAAATTCAAATAGTTTAAGGCCTTATTCGATCTGGGTTATTTGAATTTAATCTCAATGTATATTTGTGAAGGTTTACAAGCGTGGAGCGGTTGGAAGATCGATTGACATAGGTCGTTACTCTGGATACGAGGAGCTAAAACAAGATCTAGCTCGTAGATTTGGTATTGAAGGGCAGCTCGAGGATAGACATCGTGTTGGATGGAAACTTGTTTATGTTGATCACGAAAATGATGTCCTTCTTGTTGGAGATGATCCTTGGGAGTAAGTCAATAACATTCTTGAATTGACTTTGTTTGAACTTTAGTTGTTGATTTCTTAATTGGATTCTTAAATTCAACAGGGAATTTGTTAATTGTGTTCGATGTATTAAGATTCTTTCTCCTCAAGAAGTTCAACAGATGAGCCTAGACGGAGATTTTGGCAACAATGTTCTTCCAAATCCGGCTGGAAGCAGCTCTGATGGTGGAAATGTATAATAAATAGATATGGTTTTCTTTCAAAAGCAACCATTTTTTCTCCTACTCACATTCAATTTGCATGAATGGATTTGATCCAGTTCTATTGGAGAGAAAAATCAGCAGTCTTTTTACTTGAATGTGATAGAAATTGTAATGAAGATGTCTTTTTTCATACTCACATTCAATTTAATGTATTATTCTTAGTATTATAGTTCTCAGTCCTAGACTCTTATGTTTTAGTCTTGACTCTATGTATAGTATAGATGTGTAGTAGAATTGAACCTTAAACTAAGTTTAATGAAATTTGATGAGTATATTCTAAACAAAATTTTATGTAATATCTTTTGTTTTTTACTTTGTTGTCTTGAAGTTTTGTTTAACATAAGTATATTCCAATTGTTTTGCTAAGATGGCAGTTTTGAACAACAATTTGGACTAAACCAATTTGATTATTCTCAACTTTGGTCCATTTGATTTTGTTTGGTTGTTAAGATGACAAAGATTCCATTTCATTATTCTTAAGGTATCATTCTCTTTTTGTTCAATTGAACACTAGAAAATATAATATTTGTTGAATTTTCCTATTTTTGTTGATCTTAATAGAGAGGAAGGAATGATTATTTTTATTTATTAAGTGAAAATAATTTCATTAGACTATATTTGATTCCTATTAATAATGTTCTTATTTAAGTGAAAATTGAATCGTTAATTTTTTTATCTCTTAAGAACTATTTTTTTATTTTTTTTTTTATTTGAGCTATCTTAAAATTTGAATCTGCAATGAAATTATGTCTCTAAATATTAGTTATAAATGAAAAATAATATTAACACAATTAACAAAAAGAACTATAAAAACAACATATTTGAACACTTTCTTAATCACTTAACTTGGAACATTTGTTTCTTATTTATTTTAGAAAAATAATATATCGTACAATTACATCACAGATGATTTTAGGCCTGGGTCGGTATGAGTTTTTTTAAAAAACCCATACAAAATCAAATATTACTTTATTCCTTTTTATTTATCACATCACTTAAATCTTTAACCAAAATACTAAAATACCCTCCATTTTAAATTATTATTTTATATTTTATTTATATATATCAATACCCTTTAAGTCTTTTTACCAAAAATAATCGACACTTCCTCAAAATCATCACCCATCATTATTTTTTTTCTCCCTCTAAATTTTTAAAATAACTCCAGACCGAACCAGTTAGTGAAAATTAAATAAAATGGGTATTATTTTTTCTCATGTTGAGCCAACTCCTCCAAATTCTGGTACACTAATTGCTCTTATTTTTTTTTTATCATTTTAAAATTAAAGTTTGTCTTTTATATTTTCAAAATTTTGAAACCCAAAACATAGTAACTTGATAATATCTTAATTAATAATTAACACATCTATAAAATGTTAGCTAGTAGCTAGCTAGATGCTGAGAAGGACAAGGCCCACAAATAATTTTAGGGTTTCACGCTTCATTATGGGTTAGGTGGGTGGGGAAGAAAGATTGCACCAAGCCAAAGATTGTGACCCAAGTGAGTTATTAGTTAGACAACCACTTATTTAAGTTATAATTAATCATTTTAACAATTAAATCTAACATGCTTAAAACCTTTATAATCATATCATAGACCTTGCAAAATCTTTTAATTTGTTGCTTTCTTTTGTAACAACAACTTCATTACTAATAGTTTTCAAGAAAATAAGAAAGAAATATTGAATCGAATAATATAAAAGTTAGTGCGGAACAGATTGAAAGCGCATGGGACGGATAGAATTGGCGCCCATCGACATTGATTGAGTTGGTAATTTGGACGCCGAGAGGTGAATGAATTAGTTTGTCGTCTTCTAAAAAGAACATTTAATTTTGAATTAGAAATAGGATTTAGAAAGAACATGTCACATGGTTTTTGTAGGTTTGGACCCTATTAGTTGACGACAAACATATGATATGAAGTTTTAATTAGGGCAAAGCCGACATGGGCTGGCCTTGGGAAAGACTGCTTTTGTCCTCAATTCAATTTCCACAGCAGATTTCATGGATGAGAATAGTTTGCCCATCTTATCAATAATTCTAGAATTTGGAATCAATTATGAGCTAGTTTGATTCGATTTATTGGTAACTTATTCACTCTTAACATTTATAGTATTCAATTAATGTCCAATAAAACAGACCCTATGTTTTTCATCTATATAAATTTTTAGTGGTCAATTTGTAACACCCATCTACAAATTATAGTCATATTTGAAAATTATAAATGTTCCCCAATATCATAAAGTAAACTATTGAAACTGTTGTTTTCTAAATACATTGAGGATTTCTATAGTAAAAATATGAAGGAGGAAGGCATAATAATCCAAAGAACATTTATTGGTGAGCATTAGGACAATTGAATGTGAGCCTCTCGATACAAAATTCGTCATTTCGTAATCGATATATAATGCATGCATACTTAAACCAAACTAAACCAAACCAAACCAATCCAAACCAATCCAACCCAAACCAATAATAATGGGGATTTTCATGTCATGTGGTTAGTTGGCTAACCCCTCAATCTATGTGGATATTGGCAATGAACTTTATAATCACTGGTTAGATATGGGTTTTTATGAAAATAAATTGTTTTGTTTATAGATTTTTATTTTTAAAAATTTAGGAAAACTTGCCCAGTTCTATAACGATTGGACTTGATAAAATTAAGACATTCTATGTAAGATAATTGATCTCTTTTACAAATTTTGTGTATAAAATAATATTTTTAAAAAATAAATAAACGATCAAAATATTCTAAGGTTTGTATTTGTGAAAATGAAAAATAATTTGTACTTGATCTCAAATAATGCTCACACAAATTATTTTGATTTATTGTTGAACTACAATTTATCCTCAACTTTTGGTGTTGTCATGTTGAATTTATTTTTTGGAAAATGATGATATATGAAATACTAACCACACTAATGAGATGAGACAATTCTGTCATAAATATTTTTACCCAATTTTTCATTAATTCCTACTATACATAAATAATTTAGTAATTTATTAGTTATTTTACATATCATACATATTTATAGAAACTTAAAGTTTGAATATTAGATAAGTTTGTGTGAATTATTATATATTACAAGTTTTATTTTTCAACACAAACAACAAATTACAAGTTACATTTCATTAACCAAATATACTTTAAAGACTTTGAAAGAAAACCAAACAAACATATAACTTATCCATTCATCCCTCAATATTTGTTTTTTTTAGTTTATCAAAAACAATTGAACTCTTGTCAGCACGGTTACCTCCTCAATTTATAAATATTAAAT
Organism: Impatiens glandulifera; assembly: GCF_907164915.1. Lineage (NCBI taxonomy): Eukaryota > Viridiplantae > Streptophyta > Magnoliopsida > Ericales > Balsaminaceae > Impatiens > Impatiens glandulifera. Next base: position 44,608,310 of record NC_061863.1, on the reverse strand, counting down.
AATTATTTTGAATAAATAAATTCAAAAAAATTAAAATTAAGATTAAATTAAAATAATTAATTAGGATAATTATTGGAATAATTAATCCCAATTAAATTAAAATCAAGATAATGTTAGAATAAATAATTTAAAATAAATGTTGTATTTATTTATCCCAATTAATTAAGAGAGCTCAAATAAATAAAATAAATAATTTGAGATCAATATTGTATAAATTTGAATACTAAATTAATTATTTATAAAGTCTTCAAAATATAAAAATAATAAAATGAATAGAAAAAATAAATATTTATGTCTATTTAAATATTTTGTAGGTTAAAAATAAATTATTAACATATAGTTGATGTTCTTGGCGTCCGATTGAGAAATCCAAGCATCCAACAGAGGATTTTGCTTGGGTCTGGTTTTCGACCGAGAAAACCAGCCATCCCCATATCCGACCGAAAAATCTCGACATCGACTAAAGAGATTTACAGGTGTTACAACTCTTTTCAGCGAGATTGTAGGTCATGAGCTGCACTTATGTTTTGTCTCGATTTTGACTTTCAAATCTTTTGAAGATCAAATCAATTAAGCATGTTATCATTTTGTTACTAGGTTTGAGCTTTTAAAATTTATTTTGATAAAATGTAAAATGAAGAAAACAAAAAGGAAAATAGTTAACGCTATTTATTTTATGAGAAATGATTTGTGCAACAAAATTATAACGAAAACAAAGGCACGAATCCGACATGGTCTGCCACATGTGTATGAGAGATAAAACAAATTATTTTTTTTCCGGAAAAATGGCCATGTTTGAGAGTTTTTTGTCCCATGTTCGGGAGAAGAGATTTTTTTTTCAGGGAAAATGGACATATTCGGGAGTTTTTGTCCCGAACATGGACATGTGCAGGAGAGAGAATTTTATTTATTTTTTCAGGAACATTGGCATGTTCGAGATTTTTTATTTATTTTTCTCTCATGCCCAAGTGACCGGCCACGTCAGATTCGTGACATTATTTTCGTTCCTAACTTCGTTGGGAAGTCAAGACTTTTTTTTTTATTTACTTGGATAATATAATAAATTTTACTAACTTTGTATATTCTCACACAATATTTATACCAAATTTAACATTTTTTTCAACTCCTAAAGTATATATGATATTTTAAATTTGGTTATTTCTCCTACTATAATTCATAAGGACACTATTCTAAATAGTACTATTAGCAATGCTTTTGTAAGTTCTATTAATTTTCTACTAAAAATAAATTATTAGCTTTTTTTTTTTATCAATTACATGAGTTATCAATAGTTAATAGCTGTATATATTAATAAAAAAAAAGCTAGAATGGTGTTATTTTATTTAATTCTCATTAGGGTTGAATTTACTATTTTATTTTAACTTTTTATGGTAAATTTAATGTGCCTTTGTAGCAACGACGGTTTTTACGTCGTTAGTAACTATGAAGGACGTTTTTTAGGCTTTAGCAACACGTGTTCACAACATAGTATAAAATAAGATTAATGATTATTTTTTTATATTCTAAAATTTTATTTGTGAGATAATTAAATTGTGAAAAACAACCTCACTAAAATATTTATTCAATTTATAAATTTTAAAATAATTATTTTAAATAAATAAATTCAAGATAGTCAAGATTAAGGTCAAATCATGATTAAATAAGTAATTAGAATAATTATTATATTAATTAAATCTTAATTAGTTAAAAATAGAAGCCAATAAAAACAAAATAATTTGAGATAAATAATATATTCATTTAATCTCAAATTAATGACTAAAAAATTATTAAAAATATTTGAGATAAATGATGTATCCATTTTATCTTAAATTAATTATTTATAAAACTCCAAAATATACAAAAATAAATAAATAAAATAATAGGAAAAATTAATAATATGTCTATTAAAAATATCTTGTGTATTTTGTAGGTTAAAAATGGAGACAGAAGGATAGGAAAAAAATTAAGAGGAGTGATAGAGGAGAAAATTTGGGAGAAAAAAATGCAGGATTAACATGACATCATAGACTTGAAAAAAGATAAAAAAAATGAGGAGAGAGAAACAAAATAAAATTTTGTTATCCTTCACATATTCTCCTTTTAAAACAATCTTTCTCTTTATCTTTCTCTTTCTCTCTCTCCAACTGAAGAAATCAGTGCATTAGACTACACAACCCTTGAATGAGCGCCCATGTCTCAATCAATGCATAACAGATGGATGTGTCGCCCACTGCAATGGAAGAAATGCGTGCTCGTGAAGCAACGTATCAACTAACACGCGCTTCAATTGTTAGCCCGAGCGTGGACGAAACACCTAGACGCAACGAACCGCTGACGAAACGTTACGCCTAGACGCGCGTTTGCATTTTTGGCCTGAAACGACGACGTTTAAAGCTTGGGTTGTCGTCTTCCTCGCGAAGAACAAAATGATGATCGACTGAAACTTTTGATTTTTCAAAAGTGAAACTCGGTCGATACTCAATCAAATGCAATGATTCAAATGCTGCAATGATTACCCTAACATGTTGATCATTTTGCCTACAAGTATAGAGGCCATGATGCCCTATTTCGATAAGAACAATTAAATACAAGCAAAAACCATTAATGACATTTTGTTTGAAATTCAATACACTTAATAGATTAACCGACTTAAGGAGTCTATAAATAGCTCTCCTTAAGTAAAACGAAGGCAAAGAAAAGAATCTTAAGCCCTCAATCCACTTCACACAAAATCTTTCATTAAATTTTTTATGTTTTTCTTGAAAATTTTGAAATTTTGTTTAATGACCTACGGCTCGGTTATGAGTAACAATTTTTTTTTAAAAAGAGTTCATGATTGTTCTCCAACTAATTGTAAGCTTCAATGCATGTTGTAATTCAACTTATGAGTTCAAATTGAAAATTTTAAATTTCAGTTCGACCAATTTTAAATATTGATTGATTGTTCATTTTCTTGATTGAAAAACGATCCTAAGATTATTTGCAAATTTTCTGTCGAAATCAACTTTAATCAATAGATCCAAATAAAATACCCAAATTCGATTTGAATATTTTCAAAATCGGGTTTATGTTCTTGTGTCATGACTCAAGAATAGTAACTCAAAAATTTTCCTAACATGTTTATAAAGGTAAACGCAACTTCGTTAAGAGAGAGTACCACTCATTTGTCGATTTTGAACGTTCGCAATGGCATTGGCTTCATTAGCCATGACATTCTGGCATTGAAATTGACCGGATTTCTTCCTCTTTGGAAAATATCTCTTCTCCCCTACAATATATTCGGGTGGCTTCCATATTTTTGGACGGGGAAGCGTAACTTTAAAAATTAACGATTTTCAAAAAATCGTCGAGACACTTGGTCGTTGCTCATTCACTAGGGGCAGGGACTAATATAGTTCGAGGCGTACGATATATTGTCAATATCTCATTCTGGTTTTGCATTAGTGGGCAACTGCCGACGTTCATCAACAACAATCACTTCACGAGTTTGACTTGTCGTCGAGTTTATTCTCTTCTCTACAATTTCGACTCTATTTGTTTCAGACCTAGGTCCGCTACAATCGTTGATTTGCCAAGAGTGATTCGAGCTCTCAACAATTCTTAGAACTAATTGAATTGCTTTCTGAATTTGCCTCCATACATTGAGGATAAACTATAGTTTCAATCAGATTCATATGAATTGGCATCCTAGTTTCTATAAATATTTTGTCAAAAAAACTTTAATTAATAGATCCAAATCAAAAGTACCCAAATTCGATTTTAAAAATTTTCAAAATCAGATTTATGTATGGCTCAAGAATAATAACTCAAAAACCTTCGTAACATGTTTTTAAAGAGAGAAACATTCATTTGGCGATTTTTGATTTTAGGGAGGAAGTTCTTCATGAAACTGCTAGAAGCAATGACAAGGATGCTAGTGAAGTAAGTCACATATTGACTAAGGCATGTTCTAATACTCTAGGAGATGAAGAAGAGATCTCGTGTCTTCATGATCAATCTAATGGTACTGATCCTTTTAAGGATTGGGAAATGGGGTTAATGAAATCGCAAATTTAGTTGGCTTGCGAAATCAAATTGGAAAATTCATGTTTTAGATTAGAAGACAATAGCTCATCATGGATAAGGAAAGAAGTGAGCAATTGAATATCCAATTCAATGTTCACTATATGTAGAATTGTAATTAGTTCAATAAGGAGGATTATGATAATATGGTTGCATGGTCAGTTTCCACTTTGAAAGAGATGGGAAAGTGTGTAAAAACTAAAGTATATACTAGGGCTGTAAATGAGTCGAGTTGAGTCGATCTCGAGTAAAGTTCTACTCGAGCTCAAAAAATTTCAACTACTCGAACTCGAGCTCGAGCTTGATCGAGTGTCAAAATTAAGGCTTTAGCTCGAGCTCGAACTCAAAACAAGTGTTCAAACTCGACTCGAGTTTGACTCAATTAGCTTGGGTTTAACTGAGCTCGATTTAAAGCTCGAACTCAACTCGAAAAATACAAAATTAAGACATATCAAATCATCTAAACTAAACATAATTTCAATATATCATAAGTTCACAGCAAAGTGAACAAACATATAGAATCATTCATTTCACCTAAAACATATTCATTCTATAAAATAGAACATATTAAACATTACACATTCAACCAACCCCTAAACTAACAAGAATATGTATTGAGACATTTCATCGAACACATGGAGTGCAAGATAAATATCTAAACATGTTATACAATCAACAATGTTATTCAACATAAACGACTCAACAACACACACATATACAATACTCTATACTATATTCGTTATTTCGAAGTGGTGAGCCGAGAGACTAGCTCGGAATCTCGATCGGTCACCGCGTCGAAATTAGTGAAGGTATGAAGAAGGAGAATATAGATTATATAAGGAATAAGAGAGAAAAAACCTGCTTGGAGTGGAGCCTTCAGACATTGAAGATGAACTTTAAATGTTGACGACCGAATGAAGGACTAACAATGAAAATATAATTTTGAATGTTGAGTTGTTGATGGCCAAATGGAATGGATGACTCAACTCTCAAGAATGAAAAGCTAATTTAGGGCTTATAGAGCCTTACACTTTTTACTTTTTTATATTATAAAAATAAAATATGAAATATAAATAAAAAATATATATTATATATACTCAAGTAGCTCGACGAGTACTTGAGCCGAGTATATAATTACTCGAACTCGGCTCATTATATAATGAGTCGAGCTTGAGCATGTTCGAGCTCGAGTTTGACCGAGTTTGAGCATGCTCGAGCTCGAGTCGAGCCTTGACCAAGCTACTAACGAGCAACTCGGTTTATTTTCAGCCCTAGTTTATACCATAAGAAGCAATTCAAGCCAAACTTGACAGAATAATAGGGTTTGGCAGAAGTCTGAAGTTTCTGATAAAAAAGAAAGGAAATTTAATCTGGATATGTTATATCCTAATGTTAAAATGCATAAAAAACTTTTTCAGTTTGAGCTACCACCTGAGGTTGAAGACAAATGTGTGAAGAATTGGGATTTTGTGGTTGTGGGATACTTCATGGGAAATACTAAGGTTCCGCTTCAGCTGTTAGAGTATAAGATAATATATAATGTAAGATATTATCACAATGTTATAAATTGTGATAATATCATTAGTATATTATATTATATTATTAGTTTTCTTATAAGCTCAATGTAATGTCTATACAATAGACATGACTTATATAATTCAATATATATCATTCTAATACAATCTTTTCTCTTTATTCTAAATGGTATCAGAACCTTATTATCGTTCTTGAGTCAATCAAGTGATAGTCTTCCGCTGCCTCCATCAATGGTTACTTTAGCCATTGATGGAGGGCTCTAATAATTTTTTATTAATTATTATTACTATCTCTTAATAATATTTTCTTCTTCCAAATAATTATGTTGATATTCTTATTTTTTTCAACAATCATATTCTCTGAGTTTGTTTTCAGTTGTTGCTTTATCCCAGTAGTTAATGCCATATTTTTTGGTGTTAATCCAATCATATGTGTTCCTTTACTGGTTATTTAGTTAACACACTGCCATTCTCTCGTTAGAATAGGTTTTATAGGTGTTGTTTCACTCCAACATTCTATTTCCATGGGATTCTACATACCTTCTTCGCTGGTTTTCTGTAATGCAACACACTGCCATCCCGTCGTTGGATGGATTTCGAGACTCGCGAATAACTTCGGAGTTCATTCGGTTGTTGTTTCACCCCCAACATTCTGTTCTTATGGGATTCTACCTCTTCGTTGGTTTATCCGTCAACACACTGCCATCCTTTAACTGGATGGAGCTCACGAGTTTTTGAAGTTTGAAGAATACAACATCAACATTTCATCATCTCGTCTTCAACCTCAAGTTGATCAAGCGTTTTCCATCTTGAGTTTGATGAGGGATGTTAGAATATAAGATAATATATCATGTAAGATATTATCACAATATTATAAATTGTGATAATATCATTAGTATATTATATTATATCAATATTATATTATATTATATTATTAGTTTCCTTATAAGCTCAATGTAATGTCTATATAATAGACCTGACTTATATAATTAAATATATCTCATTCTAATACAATCTTTTCTCTTTATTCTAACAAGCTTTTTCGTAGGTCTCTTCTTAGTCAATGGAGGTCACTTGAGTTTGAGAGAATTACTATTAATAATTTTGACTACTACTTCCTATTTTTTAGGAACAATAATGAAATTAAGGACATTGTTTCTTGTGAATTCACCTTCATTGCAAATCAATGTTTCAAGATTTTTAAATACGATGAAACAATGAACCTAAAATCTAACCCCCGGATTGGGAGAAATTTTGGGTTAACCTTCAAAATATTCCTCTCATTTATATAGAGAATGCTCTTGGATACATTGCAAGCCTATTAGGGAACCGTTGAAGTATGATCCAGCCATGGAGAAGTATGATAGGGCCTTTGATTCCATAATTAGTATTGAAATTCACTCGGGTAGTGTTTTTCCAAAGACTATGGATCTTAAAGATAGGTTGGGAAATACATTTTTAATTGGAATTATGTATGAGTGGAGACCAAACAGATGTGTGAGGTGCAATACATTTACGCACTCAATTCTAAAGTGTCACAAAAATATTTAAGAAAGAACCAGAGATGAATCTGCTAGAGTTTAAAAGACATGACAGGAAATCTAGAGTGATGCAAAAATCAAATAGAAAGATAGACAGTTATTTAAACATGATTGGAAACGAATGTGGTAATGATGGGGATATGAGTAAAATAGATTATGAGTAGGATACCCTACGTTGTACGGGAAAAATTAGAAAATTTAAATGAATTTTTAACATTCATGCAAATTAGAATGATGAGACATTACATTTTTTTATTAATGACTTATGATTTCAGAAAAAAAATTAACCTGTAAATCTAAATTGAATATATAATGTGAAAAATTAAAACAATATTTTAATTTAATTGGATGATATTATAAAACTCTATGATATAAGTTTTTATATGTAATTGTTATCAATTCATTACCGTTACAAAATAAAAGAAACATACATTAATCCTCTCATACCTGCTAATTGAATTGACAAAAATTTGATTATAATTATAATATTCAATAAGGTTGTTTTTTATCTTTATATTTATGTAGAGCCACTAAGGGTAATTATTTTTTGAAGATATCAATTATAAATAAAAAAATATTTTTAATGTAAACTTTTTGAATATTTTAACATGTTAAAATTTAAGTAAAAAGTGTTGTGTCATTTAGTAATTAGTACCAAAAAAAAAAGTAATGTATATTTTCTACACTCACCACACCACACCACACAAAGAATGAAAATTGAACTTAAAAAAATAATAACACCCGAATAATTTAGTTTTATTTGATGTTAAATCTTACCTTAAGTGTTATTAAACGTTTAAAAAAAATGTTAATATCTAGTCATTTTAAAATTTTATTAATAAATAATTATCTCTTTTTAATGTATTTTTGTTAACATCTAATCATTCTTTTCAACTTTTAAAATGCAACTTTTCTATATGAAAATGGAGTATATATATATATATATATATATATATATATATATATATATATATATATATATATATATATATATATATATATATATATATATATATATATATATATAAAAGTTATAAATGGGATTGGTAAAAATTAGAAAGTTATTAATAAGGAAAGTTATAATTTTTATAATATAATTTACTATATTTTATATTATTTTATTAATTCATTATAACTTTTTGTCTATAAAAAAAAAAACAATAATTTAAAGGAGTAATTTTATATTGTATAATTTGAATTCAGCAATAAAAATCAGAAAGTCAGTTTTATCCAAAATCTAATCATCATATTCAAAACAAAAGACAAAGTGTTCTTACCAACTTTAAGAGACGACAAGATTCTGATTTTGTCCAGTCCACAAACTCATTAACCCGTCTTTCAATAAATGGTTGGAGACTGGTTTTTAAATTTGTTGTCACCTTATTATTTCTTTCATCTTGAAGTTTCTACATATATAATACATCCATTGAGTTCTTACTAAATACATTTATCTTTTAACTCATTCGGTACTTAAAATGTATATATCTATTCATCGTTTACTTTTTCAAAATATTTTTAACTCATCCAGTTTAAAATTCAGTATTCAATGCTTCATTTCAATTTATCAAACAAAAAAAGGTGTAAATAAGAGAAAATTACCAACTAAGCAACCTTCTTCCAAAAATGGGGTGTAGACTTCATGACAAAATAAGCTTTTTGCAATGCCTTAAAATTCAGTATTCAATGCTTCATTTCAATTTATCAAACAAAAAAGGTGCAAAGAAAGAAAATTATCAGCTTAGAAACCTTCTTCTAGAAATGTGGTGTAGGCTTCATGGCAAATTAAGCTCTCTACAATGCCTGCTCCTAGTCATCGGTCCACAACTCAATCACCCCATGACTTTCCTTCACTTCATTCCTTTTCCTTTTAACCCCAATTTAATTTTTTAAACTTCAATATTAGTATCTTATCCATCATTTGAGTCATTTGACCTCTCACCACATCTTCCAAAGAGACCGAACATATCTCTTTTCTCTTATTTGCTTCGCGATGACTCTTCTTCCTCTTGCCTATGCCTTTGTCTACTAAAGAAGCGAGAGAAGTTCCCTCATAATCAATTCTGGTTGATTCATCACATTTTTTCTTACATGAACATACTCATTAGGAAGCGTTCTTATCTGCTTGTTGAACACATTTGTATTCACATATCTAAGGTTTATCCTTGGATCATAATAGGGAGTCTACATGTTATATAATAAATAGAATACCGAATGAACACTAACAAATAATCATGTGTACTTATCAAACAACATTCAGATTGTCATCGTACCTCATAACCAGTAATATCACAAATTCTCTTGGTCATGTTGTTATATTCACATCTGCCCATTAATACAACATCAAATTGTGTCAAGATGGAGCCTAAATATTGAAAAACTAGCTTAATAATGCATTCCTTCATTTTGAGAAACTTTTCAAATATACCCGTAGGTAAAATTTTAGGGGAATTCAGATAAAGGAAAAAGAGAGAAATCCTATAATGTGACAAGTAAAAAGATTAAAAGAGTACTCACAGTTCCGACTCTTCTTCCTCTTGTCTATGCCTTTGTCTGCCGAAGAAGCAAGAGAAGTCCCCTTAGAATCAATTCTGGTTGATTCATCACCCTTTTTCTTACATGAATATACTCATTACTCATTAGGAAGTGCTCTTATCTGCTTGAACACATTTATATTCACATATCTAAGGTTTGTCCTCGAATCATAATAGGGAGTTTGCATGTCATAATAAATGGAATACTGAATTAACATTAATAAATAATCATGTGTACTTATCAAATAACATTCAGACTGTATCACACCTCATAACCAGTAATATCACATATTCTCTTATCCAAGTGCATAGAAGGTGGTGTTGTTATATTCACATCTGCTCAAGAATACAACAACAAATTTTATCAAGATGGAGCCTAAATATTGAAGAACCAACTTAATAATGTATTCCTTCATGTTGAGAAACTTTTCAAATGTATCAGAGGTGAAATTTTAGGAGAATTAAAATAAAGGAAAAGAGAGAAATCCTATAATGAGGCAAGTGAAAGGATTAAAAGAGTACTCACAATTTTAACTCTTCTTCCTCTTGTATAAGCCATTGTATATTGAAGAAGCGAGAGGAGTCCCCTCATAATCAATTCTGGTTGATTCATCACCCTTTTTCTTACATGAACATACTCATTAGGAAGCACTCTTATCTGCTTGAACACATTTGTATTCACATATCTAAGGTTTATCCTTAGATCATAATAAGGAGTCTACATGTCATAAAAAATGGAATACTGAATTAATACTAACAAATAATCATGTGTACTTATCAAACAACATTCAGACTGTCATCACACCTAATAACCAGTAATATCACGTATTCTCTTATCGAAGTGCATAGAAGGTGTTGTTGTTATATTCACATATGCCCAAGAATACAACAACAATTTGTATCAAGATGGAGACTAAATATTGAAGAACCAGCTTAATAATGCATTCTTTTATGTTGAGAAATTTACCCAAAGGTAAAATTTTAGAGGAATTCAAATAAAGGAAAAAGAGATAAATCCTATAATGTGAAAGGATTAAAAGAGTACTCACAATTAGGCTCATTTAAATGTTGATCCAATGTTTATTCTTTGCTTGACCTTTCAGATACTTTTCATATATCTGGATCTTCTTAAAGCTAAGGTGAGAAGGAAACACAATTTCTGCTTCGTTCACTTCGTACTCCATCACCTTGTGTAGATTGACCAAAGACGATTTGTCTTTTGATATCAAGAAGTCATAGAAAATATAGAGTTCTTATGATTGTGAGCTTAATAGAATATATAACGTAACAAATGAATCACCCATCGGAAGAAAGTAGTAATATGAACACAATTTGGTGTTGCTACCAAATTTTAAAATCCCATAATGTTGTTTTCTACTCAAAGTCATAATTACAAAGAGATGTACGAACAGTTGTTCTCACCGGCCTTGATGGAAAACCAAGAGACCGGTGTAGACAAAGTCATGTACGAGGTTTTGGTTCACAATGCTTAAGGAGTGGAGTTTTTGGATGAACCTAATTATTGCCGTATTTAGGTCTTGAGATTTGTGGATCTTTGGCTGCTCTGTTAAGAAGTCTTGGAGATCTTCGAGGAAGTACAACGGAGAGCGCGTATATGCCACCTCCAATTCTATTCCTTAAGCATTATTATTATATATATATATATATATAGATGTGGAAAAAGTTGGGAACACTAAGAGATTTCATTTGGTTAAGGAAGACATGTGTATTATTGAAGGTGATACTAAGAGTCGTAATGTTGGAAAAATGGAAGATGGGAAAATTGGTTGTACTGTGAAAGATAATGAAAATAGAGTTAGTGTTGAGACTAATCTGAATGCCATAGATCCGATAATAGATGAGGCAAATCACTATTCGTGACCTCATTATCTTGCAATAATAAATGTGCAAAAAATATGGATAATGAACAAAAGAAGGATGTAATCAGTTTAATGGTGATGGAAAGTAAAATTTCTATTACAAAATCCTCATTAAGTGAAACAGTTCAATTAGTGATTAAGAAGACACAATGCTGATAAGGGAGTCTCTAGAATTATCAACATGGATTATACATCTAGAAAGAAAAGTGACTTGGGAATTTCAGGAGGTACTAAGTTAGTTAGAGCAAAATAAAAGTGTAAAAAAAAAGACAGAAGGATAATCAAGAGGTGGAAGACCGTGAATCAAACTCAATTAATATTTCATGAATATTGTCACTTGAAACATTAGAGGATTAAATGACCATCTCAAAAGCAAGGAAATCAAGAGGTTTATTGAAAGGAAAAATGTGAATATTCTTATAATTCTAGAGAGTAAGGTTAAATAAAAAATGTGGACATAATTGGGTTCCTTTGTTTTGAAGGCGACTGGAAATTCATTCACAATTCTAATGCAAGAACTGGTAGAATCTGGGTTAGATGGGACTCAAATCTGGTGGAGTTTAGGGAGATTTTCTATGAAAATCATGTAATCATGGTGGAGGTTAAATGCAAGAAGTCGGTAAATATTTTCAATGGTAGTTGTGTATGAAAGCAATTCTAAATGTACTAAAAAGTCCCTTTGGAATCAGTTGAGGACGTGGGTTGATGAAAGTTTCCCTAAGATGAAAGAAGTCCAGATTCTGATTTTTAACGCATGACATGATTGAATTTAATGACTGCATTAGAGACATATGTTGTATAGAACTAACCAATTTTGAAAGCAAATTTGCTTGGACAACCACAAAAGGCAGTGAGGGTATTAGGAAAATTCGGATTGACATATGTTTAATTAATGAAGTATGAGCAAGACAATTTCCTAGAAGTTAGTTGCAGGTTCTCAATCTCAGAATTTCAGATCATTTCCCAATCAAATTGCTATAGGAAAAGAAATGTAGAGTGAAACGTTCATTTAAATTCTACAACTTTTAGGTGAAGAGTGAAGATTTAAAGGCATTCTAAATGGAGTTTGGTCAAAGCAGTTGTATGGAACGAAGATGTATATTGTTAGTGAGATATTAAGACTTCTGAAAGCTTAGTTTCAAAACCTTGATAGAAAGAAATTCAGTAGCATTTCAACCAAGATTGTCAAGGCAAGAATTAATCTGGAAAAGATACCGAATCAGATTCTTATGGATGATATGGCTCAACTATAGATTGATGAAAATAATGCATTGGAATATTTTAGGTTTCTAAGCTCTTGTGAGGAAAGTTATGCCAAACAGAAGTCGAGGAAAATTTAGCTTACATTGAGAAATAAAAACACTACATTCTTTTACCGAAAGTGTTCAGCCATGAATTTTAGAAATATTGTCTTTAAATTGAGAGAGGATGATGGCAACATGGTGGTTGGGCTGAAGCATGTGCAAAATGAGGCTATCAGGTTCTTTAGGGAACTCATTGGGACAAGGAAGGAAACACTAAGTCATACCAATTTTCTTCATCAAGTTGTCAGCAAAGTGGTCTTTGTTGAGAACTGTCGAAAGTTGATTGAAGTGGTATCTATTGGGGAGATTATGAATGTTGTTTTTAGCATGAACGATGACAAAAGTCTTGGGCCAGATGGGTTTAATGCAACATTTTCAAGGAGAACTGGGATATTGTATGTAATGGGGTCATGGAATTCTTCCAAAATCGTAGAATGCTAAAGCAATGGAATGCTATGATCTTAAATATCATTCCTAAAAATTTTATACCCGAGAAGATCCATGATTTTCGTCCAATTGCTTGTTGTAATGTCATCTACAAAATAATCTCAAATATTATTTCTAAACAATTTAAATGTGTAATCTCAGCTTGTTAATCATGGGCAGTCGACTTTCATTCCGGTCGATCCATATCACATATATTTTTTTGAAAAATGTCAACTTTTCATTGAAAGAAAAAATGCAAGATGCGTTTATTGAATTACAGATGGGAGGGAGAAGATAAACAACAACAAAAGAATCAAAAGAGAAGAATGAGACTAAATGCCAATAAGATCAAAAAATTCTCAACCCGTACAAAATCTCTTTTTACGAATAGAAGCAAACGCGTAGAGCATAAAGCCTTTGATTCTTTCAGCTCTAAAACTTTTCTAATATTCTACTTATATAGGGTCTTTTAAACGTTTATGGTAGGAGAAATATTTTATCTAGAGTAGCCTTTAAAATTGATATCAGAAAACCTTTTAATTAGTCAAGTGGAGTTCTATCAATAAATTCCTAATTGTTCTGGTTTTCCAGCTATCTTTATTGAATGAGTTATGCGATGTGTTACTACCCCTCATTATGTTGTTTAAGTTAATGGCATATATGGTGGTTTCTTTATTGGTGAAAATGGTATGAGTTAAGGGGACCCCTCTCTTCATACCTGTTTATTATTATCATGGAGATCTTCAATGACATATTTAAAATACTTTTGAGGAATCGTCCATACATCCACCACCCACAATGCAAAAAGGAGAATACTACACATGTTTGCTTTGCTGATGACCTTTTTATCCTTGCTCATGCTGATGTGAATTCCATTAGTACAATTAGAGAAGCATTAACCATATTTTCAAGTGTTATAGGTCTATTCATAAATGAAGATAAGAGTTTGGTGTTTTATGGAGGCGTGAATGATGAAACAAATGATGAAATCTTCAAGATTTTGTGGATAAATGAAGACACTTCCCGGTTAGATATCTTGGTGTTCCTCTTTCGTTAAGACAAGTGTGTTTCTCATTGTAGGTTACTAATAGAAAGAGTCAAAATTTGGTAATGGGCTGGACATCTAAGAGACTTTCTTATGTTGGAAGGATAAAGTTTGTTCAAAGGGTCATTGTGGGGTGATTGGATATTGGGAACAACAAATTGTCATTCCAAAAATGATAATGAATAATCTTGATAGTATCATGCGTGACTTCATATGGGTATCTCAAGGTAATGATGGAAAAAAGGTCAAGTGGATAGATGTTTGTAAACAATAGGAGAAAGGGGGCTGGGAATTAAAAGTTGTGTGAAATGGAACAAAGCGCTCACCTTTCGACATTTCTGGGCGTTAGCAAAGAAAACTGATTCTCTATGGGTGTGACGGGTTCATACGAGATTTTTTAAACATGAAAACAACATTTGGACTTGCAAAAATAAAGAGGGCATGGCTTGGTCCCTCAAGAAATTCTTAAATTATAAAAGCATGTGGGAAAATGATTGATACTTGCTCTGGTGATGGGAAATGTTATCTCTTTTGTCATGACCCATGGTTTGAAGGGAAATCAATTCTAACTATAACAGAGTTCAATGGAGTGTAGATTAAAAGAGAATGTATTGCTGCTAGGGTGATCAAAGTCAAGAATGATGAATGCAACACACTTTTGAGGGGAATTTCGAAAGGTGTGAGAATTCTTGAAAAGCTAAATAGCCTACCGTCTTATGATCGTACCGATGTGCATAAATGGACTATGGAGCTTAATGGAAACTCCAATGCAAACTCAACTTGGGATGCTATACAGGAAAGATGACAGATGGTTTAGTTACGAATAAAAAATTTCCAGAAGTTCTATCTCTCCAATAGTTTGAGACAACTATATATATAAGGAACCTTAAACTCTAATTTGGGCATTAATATATACTTAACACATACTAAGCACCATAAAATTTAAATACTATACAATATTGACCCATTATTCTTAACATGTTTCATTGTGTTTGGTCTCCCAAGGTTATCCCTAGACATCAAGTAGTGCTTTGGTTGTTGTTTCGTCAAAGTCTATCCATTAGGGATCGAATAAAGAGATATATGGAAATTTTTTATACAAAATGTTTGTTATGTGTAGGAGAAGAATAAACTATGGAACGTCCATTTGGTTGATACCTTTTTGCCTCCGTATTATGGGGGAAATTTGTCAAGGATATGTGTATTCCAAATATTCCGACAAATGACAAAACATCATGAATTTTACGTTTTTAAAGGCGAAAGGTAATCAATTCTCCTATAATATTTTCAAGTGTTTCTTCGCGGCTATTGTCTATCATATTTGGGCGGAGCGAAATGCAAGAGTGTTTATAAGAGTTAGAAATGATGTGGAGCAAGCGTGGAAGAACATAATGTTTGATGGCTATTCATTCATGCATACATGGAGGAGAATCCTCATAAGTGAGATGAATTGAGTTTTATGCAAAAATTGGAGTATCTCATTTCATGAAGTCACGTAAACTAAAGACTATAAGGCAAGATAAGTGAATGTTGTTTCATAGTATTTGTTTGAAATTCATTATTTTCAAAATTCCGATTGTTGTTTTCTTTTGATGTCATTTGATTCCTTTCAAGTGAGGCAAATGTTTTTTTGCCTTTACTTCACACTCTATTTTTTCCCTTTTGAATTTTTATTAATGAAATGGTGCTAATCGTTTTCTATAAAAAAAACATTGTTTCTAGAGGTGTTGTGAGTATGTTTAGATCAATTCCAAGTAATCCCAATCATGTTTGATCAAAAACTATTTTTTTTATAAAAATAAAAATTTCAGTTCTTGAATTGGTTAAAATGAATAATCAGTGTTCTTATTTTGGTTATATTCGATCATAACATGTATAAAGAAGCTATTAGTAAACTCTTTGTATCCAATCAAATCTTCAAAACCCAAATCACGATTTTTGCTCAATAACTATTTGAAACAAATGAGACATCATCCTGATCAAATAATGTATCGAGATGATATTATAAATGATCATTGGGTCTAAAGGAAACTCCTCATACCCTTAGATTAAAGAATAGATACTCCAATCAAAATAATCAAACATAGAGTTTGATGTTCTTGACAACCGACCAAGAGTTCTCGGTCCTACCGAGGATCCTTTACATTTAACTGAGGATCCTCTACATCCGACCAAGGAATCCTAGCGTCCAACCAAGGAATTCCGCACCTGACTAAGGAACCATCACATCTGTCTAAGGAATCTCGCACCCGACCGAGGAATTCTCGCATCCAATCGAGAAATTCCGCACCCAACCAAGGAATCCTTACATCTGACCAGGATTCTCGCATCCAATTGAGAAATTATGCACCTGACCGAGGAATCCTCGCATTCGACCGAGAATTCCCCACACCCAACTAAGGAATCCTAGCCTCGATCGAGGATCATCCACATCCGATCGAGAGTCCAACGCCCGTGACCGAAAGGACCGGTCCTAGGGCCTGTTTGTCTGGAATTTTATTTTTTTAAATTATTTTTTAATTAGAAGCTCCAAACCATTTTTTAAAAATCTAAAAAAAATAAAAAAAAACAATTTCAAAATGTTTTTATAATTTTTTCATAAAAAAATATTTTGATAAGAGCCTGTTTGGATTTATTTTTAAATTATAATGCATATTTTTCAAAAAGTTTCCTCGATAATCATTAACATTAATCTTAGTTACTAGCATTTAAATATCATTACATAAATTTAAATGCAAAAAAAAACATATGCATGTTTAGTACTTGAAAAAATAATTTGTTAAATAAAACATAATAAAAACGTTTTTTTTTTCTTTCAAAAACCAAGATTTTATAAAGAATGAACGTTCTTTAACGGTTACAAAGGATATAGTGCGAAAACCCTTTCTCGAGTATCACCAAACATCGAACCCAAAATAATCTCTAATCAACTATATGTTTATATACGTATACAAAATTTTTATTTATTTTTATTTAAAAATTAATTGACGAATCTTTCATCAAAATATAATATTTTTAACTAATACATATTTCTTTTAATCGAATTGTGATTTGATTATTTTAAATTAAAAAATTGTTTAAAATTAATAAAAAAAAATTAATTATCGTTATAATTAATTTTAAAATGTCAAAATACATTTTTGTATAAATCTTTTAAATAATAATTTTTTATTAAAAAGATTTTCGACACACAAACTGATGTTAAAATATCTCAAACCTCGAGTTTTTATGGGATAAGGGATTTCCAAGGGTTACAAACATATTTGCATATATATTTTAAATTAAAAATATAATGTTTTCGTTATATTGAGGTACCTAAATATAAAATAAAATAAAAAGTTCCCTAATTATAACAAAATGGAGGCTAAATAATTATTGATATAAATATTTATCTTTATTTTAATTACTACATTTTTTTTATCTTTTTAAAGTGTTTCAAACAAGACACTATTTCAATTATTAAAATTGTGTTTCCAATTTAAAAATACATATAAATAATAGAGACTAATTCATATGTAAGAAGTACTATTCATTTTATTTAGAGAAATGATTGGGAGAGAGAATTTGAGTGAGGGAATGTGGAGGGAATGATGTGGTGCAATTTGATTAACCCAAAAAAACAACAAAATTTTTCTCTCTTCTCTCTCCTCACCTTTTATCCTTTTTTCAACCAGTAGTTACACATCATTCCCTCCCCCATTCCCTCCCTCAAATTCCCTCCCCCTATCACTTCTCTTTTATTTATGTATAATTTAATTATGGATAATTAATTCACAACATTATAATAACTAACTTGTAGCCCATACTCTCTTTTATTTATGTATAATTTAATTATGGATAATTAATTCACAACATTATAATAACTAACTTGTAGCCCATACATTTGTACGAGTAATGATATAAAAAATCGTAAAATAAATTACATTATATTTTTAATTTTATTTTTAACCGCTTTAAATTTATGGACGGGTCTACCCACAATCCAATCTAAGTATTTATTAACTCTCACATATATATCCAAATTAACTACAACTCTCGACCCGACAATTCGAACACTTTGAAAATTAAGCGTCATTATATAGATACTACCATGTCCCCTTGTGTTGTAAAGATTAATTTATTTTATAATTTAAAAAATATATATTTTCGATTTAAAATTAATGATCAAAAAATTATATATTTAAAAAAATTATTTAATAAATATTCAATTAAATTAATAAATATTATATGGTCAAATAAATTAATAAATAAAATTATATAAATAATAGATAGGTAGAGAACATATAAAAAATATATTAATTTTATTAAATATATTATAAATTTAATTATTTATATTTTAACATATTTAAATTATTATTTTTATATAATAATATAATAAATGTTATCATCCATTAATATATTTACAAATTTACTCCATACTAATTAATTAAAATATTTTCAATTTTTCAATACAATAACTTAACCAAAATATTACAAATGATCTTATTTTAAAATTCCTTAATATTTTAATGAATATATAATTAAAAACATCTCGTATTACTTTTTGACTATACTTAAAAAGTTATGTTTCCAAGTGACGACATTGCCGATCTTGTCCTAAAAGAAAATTATGTCTAACCGACTTGATATTATTGACCATCACCTATTCTTACTTTGAACATTAAGCACAACCTACAAGTCATATTGATAATCTCATATCCTCACTTTGAATATTTTGCTACATCCGCAACTCGTCATATTATCGACCACATTCTACCCCTCATTTTGTGCATTTTGCTTAATTTGACGCGTCATTATTGACCAACATTTATCCTCACTTTGAACATAATGCATTAACCAACTCATCATTATCGATCACATTACACCCTCATTTTGATCACATTTAAAATTTGACTATTCCCTTAATCCATCATCGCACCCACATATACCATCATCATTTTAATTTTATAATACCTCTCTAAAATTTGTATCAGTTAGGACTCGAACTCTAGTCTCATATTTGAAATTTGAACACTTTAATCACGGTACAACTTGTTATTGTTAAATTTAATTTATAATTTTGTATATGTATATATATATTTTGTGTATAAACTCATAAAAATGAGACAAATAATCAAACAAATCCATCTACAACTTGTCGTATTATCGACCACCTTGTACCACACATTAATCCTTTTTCTTCATTTGATTCGTCATTGTCAATCACACTATACCTTCACTTTGGGCATTTTGATCCAATTCGAACCATCATTCCCATTTTAATATTTATAATATCCTTCTAAAATCTGATCATTTTCTTAATCTATCATCACACCCACATATACATTTAAATCTTTATAATATTCCTCTAAAATCCGACAATTTCCTTAATCCATTATAGCACCCACTTATACCCATCATCATTTTAATTTTTATAATACACCCTCTAAAATCCGTACCACTTGTGAACATTTATCTTAAGTTTGAAATGTGAACACTTTAACCATTACATCACTTGTGATTGTTGAATTTAATTTATAATTTTGTATATAAACTCATATAAGAGAAAAAAAAAATTATTTAAATATATTATGAATTAATAAATAACTCTTACAAAATTTATAAGAAATTATTACAAAATTATAAAATTATATAAACACAATAACGTCCATTTATCAAATTTTAAATTGAATTTAAATATAAATCATTATTAGCTTAATTAGTTTTCAAACTTTATATTAAATTTAATAAATAGGTTTTACAAAATTTATAAGAAATTAATACAAAATTTAAAAATTATATAAACGTTAGCAATAACTTTCATTTATCAAATTTTAAATTGAATTTATTAGCTTAATTAGTTCCATTTATCAAATTTTATATTAAATTTAAATATAAATCATTATTAACAGTTAAAAAAAAAATTTAAACTTATATGATTAGGAATGTTGGTTTATAACTTTATGGATCATAATTAATTGTTTTTTAAAATTATTGAGCCTAATGCCCTTGGTAGAATGGGCTTAAGATGTTTCTTAAAAGTGTGCTCCAATGCATTAAAATACAAAAGCCCAGTCCATTAAGTTAGTCACGTGACTAGAGTTTGAAATCATTTCCGGTGATACAAAAAGCCCGCAAAAATCGTTCCCGTTTCCGGCGATTAGGGTTCTTGGTCTGAAGCTGCCTCCGTCAAGATTCTTCAACGGTAAACAAGATACTAAAGATTCCCTGCCTTAGTTCTTGGTGAGTTTACATTTCAAAATGTTTCATTCTTAATCAGTTGAATTATCCATTCTGTATGCATTTATGTAGTTTTGCGTCTCATTTACTACTCAATTTGAAAGTAAAAATTGTTGAATTTCAGTGATAATTCTTTTTCGGTATGGAGTCGCCTACTGGGAAACGGAAAACCATAGACAGTACAATGAATTCCGAGGCTTCTATCCAAGATTCTACACCAAAGAGGCGAACATTAGCAAGGACATGTGTGCATGAGATTGCTGTCCCTAATGGGTATACGTCTGTCAAAGATGAATTGATTCATGGGACCCTATCGAATCCTGTGTACAACGGAGAGATGGCAAAAACCTATCAATTTACCCTTGATCCTTTTCAACAAGTTTCGGTGGCTTGTTTAGAGCGAAAAGAGTCTGTATTAGTTTCTGCTCACACTTCGGCAGGAAAAACTGCAGTAGCTGAGTATGCAATTGCAATGTCTTTCAGAGACAAGCAGAGGGTTATTTATACTTCACCTTTGAAAGCCTTAAGCAACCAGAAGTACAGAGAACTAAGCCACGAATTCTCTGATGTTGGGTTGATGACCGGAGATGTAACAATCTCGCCAAATGCGAGTTGTTTGGTTATGACGACAGAGATCTTGAGGGGAATGCTCTATAGAGGTTCCGAAGTCCTAAAAGAGGTTGCTTGGGTGATATTTGATGAAATACATTATATGAAGGATCGTGAAAGGGGAGTTGTTTGGGAAGAGAGCATTATATTCTTGCCTCCTGCTATTAAGATGGTTTTCCTATCGGCAACAATGTCAAATGCCACAGAGTTTGCTGAATGGATATGTTATTTGCACAAGCAGCCATGCCATGTGGTTTATACTGATTTTCGGCCTACACCTTTGCAGCATTATGTGTTTCCCATTGGTGGATCAGGGCTGTATCTTGTTGTGGATGAAAATGAACAGTTCAGGGAGGATAATTTTGTGAAACTGCAGGACACGTTTTCCAAACAGAAGCTAGGAAAGGGAAATAAAAGTGCAAATGGAAAAGAAAGTGGTAGAATTGCAAAAGGAGGGTCTGCTTCAGGAGGTTCTGCTTCCGGAGGTTCTGATATATACAAAATTGTTAAGGTTTGCTATTTGTCGCAATTTTGTTTTCTGATAAATAATTTATGTCATGCATTATCATTGAAAAAGCTAGCACTTGTATCCTTTATTCTTTTAACTGATTGCTAATACATTGCTATCTTCTAGATGATAATGGAACGCAAATTTCAACCAGTGATAATTTTCAGCTTCAGCCGGCGAGAATGTGAACAACATGCCATGAACATGTCCAAGCTTGATTTCAATACCCAAGAGGAGAAGGATGTGGTGGAACAAGTTTTCCAGAATGGAATACTCTGTTTAAGTGAGGAAGATAGATCCTTGCCAGCAATTGAATTGATGTTGCCATTACTCCAACGAGGCATTGCTGTCCATCACTCAGGACTTCTTCCAATTATCAAGGAGTTGGTCGAACTTCTTTTCCAAGAAGGCCTTGTAAAGGCACTTTTTGCGACAGAGACCGTATAATACCTGTCACAACTGTTTATTACTTTCAGAATTATCATTTTGGCTTCAATGGCGTCTTAATCTCCTAATTTCTATTGATAGCTCATGTTACATAATTTTGTATTAAATTGGTTATGCTGCAGCTCTAACTTTTCCCCTCGGTTTGGTTTTTGTAGTTTGCTATGGGTTTAAATATGCCTGCCAAGACTGTTGTTTTCACGAGCGTTAGGAAGTGGGATGGGGACAGCCACCGTTATGTTGGATCTGGTGAGTATATCCAGGTGAGTGAATGCCATATTACACTTGAAGACTCAAATCACAAATTATTGGAAACTTATGTGTTCCCATTTCCTGTTTGGGGTTGCACCAGATGAGTGGAAGGGCAGGACGTCGTGGCAAGGACGAACGGGGTATTTGTATCATAATGGTTGATGAACAGGTATATCATTAGTTGTTCTTAATGTCTTCTTGATATCCAGTTTCTATCTTTTGGCCTTATTTGATCTTAGGTTATTTGAATAACCAAGTGATTTATTTTTAAATAATCTTGTTTGATGTAGGTTATTGAAAATCATGTTATTTTGGGGGTATTTTGGTTGATGAGTAGATTAATGATTGGATAGTGGGTTATTTGAAATTAATCTCAAACAGCCCACATCAAACAAAGCCTTGCATTTTTAACCCTCTTCCATATGCTTGTCATCTTTTCATCCTTAAAAGGAAACCATTACACTTCCTTTTTCTAGTTGGATTTCCTGCTTGAGATGTGGATAAACCTCTCTTGCTGTTTGCATTATTTTTTCAAGAAGAATGGAACTGAAATCTGGTTGTGCTTTGTTTACAGATGGAGATGAATACCCTCAGGGATATGGTGTTGGGAAAACCAGCTCCATTGCTCAGTACATTCAGACTTAGCTATTACACAATCTTGAACTTACTGAGCCGTAGTGAAGGCCAGTTTACTGCGGAGCATGTTATTAAGAATTCTTTCCACCAATTTCAGCATGAGAAGGTGTGGTAGCTGTACTCCTTTAATCCTTTATTTATTTATTTATTTTTATCACTGGGTACTTCTTAAACTTCTACACCCCCTGCTGCAGGCTTTACCTGATATAGGGAGAAAAGTGTCAGAACTTGAAGAAGAAGCTGCTCAGCTTGATGCCATAGGGGAGGTACTCTTATTATTTCCCCCAGGATTTTGAGCACTTTAATTACCACTCTTAACCATTTTTGCATGTGAAGGTCGATGTTACAGAATATCATAATTTAAAACTTGAAGTAGCCGAACTTGAGAAGAAGATGATGGTAGAGATGACGAAGCCTGAAAAAGTTCTTCATTTTCTTCTACCTGGCAGGCTGGTAAGTTATTCTGACAATCTCCAGTGATTATCGCTTGCATTTATGCTGTTGTAATGTTCAATAAACTAAAAATGTGTACTTCTAACTTTTGAGTGTGGATGATATTAAGTGTATTTGGAAACTAGTATTTTGTCTCAATCCATGTAACTTTTTGTTTGGTATAATTTTTTTTATCATGATTAGATTATTTTTAGATCATGGACCTTATTGTGTGTTTTGGTATAAAAATCAGTTTCTTGATAATGATCCAAATTATACTGTAACATTTTGCTTCATTATAGAATTTTTTTTTTCTCAATTATTATTAGATTATTGTTATATAGTTTTGACAAACATAACAGACTTAGATTATTCTGCCAGATCAAGTTGAAATATTTTAATTCTAAAGTTCAGTATCTTTTAGGGAAGTGTACTTCAGTGATGCTTCCTGATAGTTTCTGGAATATATTTTCAAGGATGACATCTGTCTTCTAGAAATGTATTTGCATTTGTGTACATGGAGTATTCAGTGTGTTACGTCATTCTTATGCAAATGCCAGTCCTTCTGTGGATGATCAATAGTTTTAGGCATTCTAGAATATCTTTAGTCATGGAAGTTGTTTTCTCATGGTTGATATTTTTCTTGTTCAAACTTTTGTTCTGTTTGATAGATCAAGGTGAGGGAAGGTGGAACAGATTGGGGATGGGGAGTGGTTGTGAATGTTGTGAAAAGGCCTCAGGCAGCAGTGGGAACATTACCAGCTTCATTGTCTTCTTCACAAGGTACTAGCTATATTGTTGATACATTGCTTCATTGCTCTTCCGGCTCAAGTGAGAAAGGTTCACGACCAAAACCAACCCCACCCCGTTCGGGTGAGAAAGGAGAAATGCACGTGGTGAGTTATACACAACAATTGGGAGGTTTCAGCTTTCATTTTATTATTGCTGAATACTCTGAAACTCAATCCATGTTTAGGTCCCTGTCAACTTCCCCTTAATATCAGCTCTCAGCAAACTCAGAATATCAGTCCCTTCTGATCTTCGCCCCCTGGAAGCGAGACAAAGCATACTTCTTGCTCTGCAGGAGCTTGCAAAACGTTTTCCTCAAGGTCTTCCGAAGCTAAACCCTGTGAAGGTATATATGCATACTGCATTTTTTCTTAGATATCAAGCCTATTTGGAAATTTGTATTTGGTAATGATATCTGTCACAATAACATTGGAGAATCACCAAAGTTTATTTCGTTTGGCATAAGAATTTTTGGGAATCATAATTCAGAGTTTTTTGGATCATCATCCAAATTATAGTGTGTAATTTTTGTTGCAAATTATATTTTATTTGTTTCATTTGGTATAAAGAATTTTTTTTTATCATTATTAGATATTATTTTTTAGATCATCACATAGATCATTTTCTATATCATTGGGTTTTTTTGGCAAACATAACAAATGTATTTTCTAGATCATTTTCTTTTGGGAAGATTGCTTTTCCAGTTCAGAGAATGTACCATTATATACTAAGACATGTTTAAACCTTTTAGTGAGTTTCCATCATTTTTAAACTCATAGCAGCCATCTGAAAGCTGGAAATTTACTTATTTCCTGCATTGAGGTTTTTTTAATAGCTAGTAAATAATATATGGAAATTCAAACTTCAACTTTTGAAGGAATCTTAGAAAATATCTCATTTTGTTTACTATTCGCTATATTTTCTTAGGACATGGGCATTGATGATCCGGATATTGTCCAGTTGGTAAATCAAAGTGAAGAGCTTGAAAAGAAATTGTTCGCGCATCCTCTGCATAAGGTTTAAGATATTCTCCACTTGTGCTGAATTTACATTTATTAGCTTTTTGGGGGGGTGATTTGAAGCTGACACCAGCTATTGAAAACTTGTCTGGATATATATCAGTCTGAGGATGCACAACAGATGAAAGGCTTCCATAGGAAGGCAGAGGTGCAGCATGAGATTCAACAGCTGAAAGCAAAAATGCGAGAATCCCAGGTATTAGATGCTGTACTAAAAGATTATTGCAAATGTAAATATGGGAATACGAAGATGCACCTGATTGACCTATTTTTGTTTTTAACATTTTTTTTTGCGAAAAGGAAAAGTCCTTGTATTAATAGTGAAAAGCTTTACTGAATTTTTTATGAAATGGTGACAAATTTCAGTTCTCATTTTCAAAAGCAAAAATATACATCATACATTTGATCGGTTGAATACAAAAGTATCATGACCTGATTGACCTAATACTGCCCTTGCTTAGCTGAAGGGATCAATTGGTCCTTAAACCACTTCAACATCTTCCCAAGATATGTGCCTTATTGAGCACATACCCCAATTGCAAACATTTTCTTTTCTGTCATATATCTCATTGGAAACACTTAGTGAGAAATATTTATTGGGGTTTCTCATATAGACTCATATCCAGAAACAATAAGTATTTCCAAAGAGGCTGTTGGGACAGATTTTCTAATGAAAATGGATTCTCTTTTGGGTCTTCCATTTATCTCTCTTTTGACTATTAGAGCTTGTTCGGTATAGGGTTATTTGAATAATCCATGGAATTATTTAAATAATCTGTTTGGTTGAGATTTTGAAAAAGTGAGTTTTTTTTGGTAAAAAATATTTAAAGGGTATTTATTTATAAATGATAAAATAGTTTTTTCTTATAAACAAATAGACGGTATTTGAACTGAGTTGATGAGAGGATGAATGAAATGATGGTTGATTTTTTTGAGATTATTTGATAAATCCTTACAGAACAAGGCTCAAAGGGCTTGTTTGATTTGGGTTTATTTCCACATAACCCACATCTTTCAAATTATCATCAAATCTACTATCACATCATTCAAATTATCAACCAAAGTATCACATTGCCCTTTAGATTTTTTTTATAATATCTTAAAATCATAAGCACATTTTGGTAATTCTACTGAAATAACTTACAGCAAACATGGCCCAAGTTCAAAAATCCCTCCAGATTGTTACAGATTCAGAGTACAATTGCATCATGGTCTTGCATACTGCTTAATCATGATTTATTTTCTGCCAGCTTCAAAAATTTCGTGATGAACTCAAGAACCGATCACGAGTTCTAAAAAAACTTGGGCATATTGATGCTGAAGGTGTTGTCCAGCTGAAGGGACGAGCAGCATGCTTGATAGACACTGGGGATGAGCTTCTTGTTACTGAATTGATGTTCAATGGTATTTCTAAAACCGCAAGATATTTGATTTATAAAAAAAATCACTAAAATTTGAAATCCTTTTTGTTAGGTACATTCAATGATCTTGATCCTCATCAGATTGCAGCTCTTGCAAGTTGCTTCATTCCAGGTGACAGATCCAATGAACAAATACAGCTTAGAGCAGAACTCTCTAAGCCATTACAACAGCTCCAAGAAAGTGCAAGAAGAATAGCAGAGGTACTAGTCGGAGTTGAATGTGAAAACAATGAATGAATCAGATTGTGACTACTATTATTGATTTGTTGCAGATACAACACGAGTGTAAATTGGAAATTAATGTGGACGAATATGTCGAGGCAGCAGTTAAACCGTTCTTGATGGATGTTATCTACTGTTGGTCAAAGGTTCAAGTCATATTTTATTTTTATTTTTATTTTTTACATCTTTTGGAAAAAGTAAAATTAATTTGGGTTTTGGTTTGTTATATTATTATGTAGGGAGCATCTTTTGCGGAGATCATACAAATGACAGATATTTTTGAGGGTAGTATAATTCGATTAGCCAGAAGACTGGACGAGTTTCTCAATCAGGTACACACATATGAATCACCACACTTGATCGTTCTTTTTTATTTTAAATTTCTGCTGTTGGATATGAATCTCGTGCGTTTCTACAGTTGCGTGGAGCGGCACAAGCTGTTGGGGAGGTTGATTTGGAGAAGAAATTTGAATCAGCCAGTGATAGTATGCGAAGAGGCATCATGTTTGCAAATTCCCTTTACCTGTGAAGTCCAGTTGCTGTATTATTATGGTAACAATTTCCTTTCTTTCTTTTCGGGTAGTAGTCAAATATCAAAGACAAAAAATTTTCAGTTGTAGACATAGAACAGAGTTACAAGATCATTTTTGTTTTTTGACATAGAACGGAATATAACAGATCAATGATAACTAAAAATTAATTGATTGTATTTATTAGTAACATTAAAGTATGTGTACATCCTCATCATTTGTCACAAAAAAAAATTAACTGAGTTAAACAAAAGCTTTCTGTGACATTAGATTGATTTAATACACTCTTTAAATCCACAAATGAAAATTGAATGCAGTTTTTACAGTCATTCCTGCAATACTGGCTTGAATTACCTATTTACCCCCTTTTCAATCTGCTGTATTATAACACTAATAATAATATTATTGTTGTTACCTGACTATCTTTTGTCAGCCACACGATTTATATCTGGCTTGGTAAGGGCTCAGTCGTCTCCTGCAAAACACAAATTGCATAACTTAACTGGAAAGAAAGTATAATATATATTTTAGAAAAGAAAAAGTAGAACTGACTGACCGACTATAGAAGTGGAGGAAGAATTTCGGCCGCTGCTCATTGGACTTCCATGGATAGGCATGGTCATGCTCATCATGTAATGGTCAGGCATAGACTCCTCTGCCAATGTTCTCAACCTGTTAAGCTCGGGCAAAATAACCAGTTTTAAATCAGGTCTATCTCTCTTCCTCAGCTCAGCACAATTAAGTGACAGTTTAGCAAAGCTTAAAGCTTCCTCCACCGGCCAGTCAGTGACAGACGGATCAAGCATGGATGCAAAGGTGCCTCTTTCAATAGCCCTCTCCATATGATGGGTCAAACCCATGGGAGACTTCCCGGTTATAAGCTGAAGAAGCATGATTCCGAGAGAGTAAATGTCTGATTTCGTCCCTAGCATCCCGCTTTGCTGGTACTCGGGGTCTATGTAACAGAATGTACCGGCAGTTGCTGTCATGTGGTATTGCGTTACGCTGTCTGCGATTGAAGGAGGGACTAGACGGGCTAAACCGACGTCGCTTATCTTGCTGACGAAGTTTCTGTCTAGAAGGATGTTGGCTGGTTTTAGGTCACGATGGACTAGTGGCTCCGGTTTTGTCTGGTGGAGGAAAAGAAGGGCAGTGGCTATCTCCGCTGCTATGCGGAATCTCATTTGCCATGAAAGTGGGGGCAATTTACTATTCTTGTCTAGGCAGTCTTCTAAACTCCCATTTGACATGTGTTCGTAGACTAGGCAACCGTATTCTGGGCAGGCCCCGAGAAGGAGAACCATGTTAGGATGCCTTATGCAACTCAACACTTCAACCTGTTGTCATTGTTTCATAACACAACTTAATATTTATAGATCTTTGCAAGGGAATGAGAATGGGAACGAGAATGCAAACCTCTTGCTGAAACTGAGATCGTCCTTGAGCTGCATCTGGACGAAGGACTTTGACAGCAACAGGGGTATGATCCAAGAAGCATTTGTAAACGGGTCCATAACCTCCTTCACCAATTTTCTGAGAATCAGAGAATTTATTGGTTGCAATCTCGATCTCCCCTATTGAGTACTTGCGGTATCTGACATCGTTATGGGCCAAGGCATCCAATGCCTTGTTCTTTTCTTCCGATTCTTTCATGACTTTCATTTCTGCGTCTATTCTCTTCCGTGATTCATGTTCTGCAACTCTCTGGGCTGCTGCTGCAGCTTCCATGGCTACCTTAGTTTTTGCTCTCTCTTTCTCTGCAAGTGCCAATGCAGCTTCCTCTGAAAATCGTGCCTCTTCTAGCTTTTGCAATTCATCCATTTTCCACCTATGGAGTTCCATTGCCTGCAAACATTTTAATGTAAAGAGTGCTTGACTGATTGTTTAATAAAACCAAAATAATCAAACCTTCTGTTTTGCAGTGAGTGCTTCTTTGCAGGCTGAGCTGTACATGTCCATTGTTTGTTTAAGCTCTTGTCTGAGACGCCTCATCTCAGCCTCAACATCTTCCTACAAGTTTTGAAAATTCTTTCAAATAAGGATATATTCCGCTAAAACCTCTATAGTATAGCTAGTTATAGTAACATTTGAATACCATATTCTGCGACCCTGACCAAGACAAGCTAGTATCCGAGCCTGAGATTGATGAGCCACCGTGATCTGAGAATCTCCCTCCTGGTGGATAAGGTGAGCCGAAGCTGTTTCTTTGCTCTGTTTCTGAGCTATATGAAAGCCGAGGGAGACTGATTGTGTCTTGAATCTCGAATGGAGACGAGGCGAAAGGATCCATGGCTAGACCAGGCCTGCCACCAACAAATGAGATGTCTGATGGATGGTATTCATCGAATTGGCTACTGATTTTGTTTCTTTCGAATGGCGATCTGCATTTAGTGAAGTTCATATGATTTAGTGCAAGTAGAAAAGAGAAAATCATGGTAACTGATCTCTTTACCTAATCTCATCGTCGTAGCTTTGCCGTTGAGTATAATTTGTTCTCTCCGGTGCTGAAATGACAAATAATAAGACACAGATTTTGAAATCCCAGAGTGATAAAATTAGGACAAAGATTGAGAGAATCATACTTCTGCCTCCAAAATTTTGTTGTGCATAAGCAATAGCAGCAGCAGGAATGACATCTGAAGGAATGGGAACGTAGTTAGATTGGCTGGACAAAGGTCGAGGAGTAGGATTGGGAACAGGAATCGTAGCGGATCGGACTGAGGAGACCTTTGATTTGGAGATAATATAGATTGTACAAAACTCCGGTGCAGCCTTAGAAACAGCTGTCGGAATATCGCTCTTGAATCTGTCATCAAAGATTATCGCACCATTAAGATCACGCATTGCGGGACACACTTTGGAAACCATTAATCGTTCATACCTAACAAAAGTATTTTTAGTTGGAGCGCCGAGAAACAATGTCCCAACCGAGTTTTGCTTGATGTAATCGCATAGAGCTTTGGTGACGTCCGGGTCATCGATAATGACTTCATTGGTTTTTACCTGATGGGTGGGGTTATGAACAATTATTTATCAAACTTTTTCGCTTTATTAATGAAAATTGAAGAACTAACATCTTTTCGCGAGCAGAAGGTTCGGAAGGGTAAGAAAAGCTCCTTGGTGATCTGACATTCGCCTTGGCTCTCTGATAATTGATATCGGATTCGAGTTTTCATACTAATTTATTTGAAAAAAAGAATAAGAAACGATAAATACAATAATAAAATTACTTGCGCCCGAGCGATGCTTGACGTGAATAAGAGTGACAGTTTGGCCGCGAGAAACCGAATTATCAATAGCCCATTTAAGGGCAAATTGGCTGCCTTTGTCTTTGTCTATTGCAATCGCCACCTGATTAACATTATTATACACACTTTTGGCCATCATAATGTTTTGTCTCTCTGTTTGATTTTGTTAATAAATATGATGTATCTTCTCTAGCTTCCCTAAACCTATCCAACTAAGCTGTTGGAAAGGTACAGAGAGCGATCCTCTATGTTCCCTTTTCCCTTTCTGTTTCCTCTTCTTTTCAATTCTCTCTCTTTCTATTTTTTCTTAATGGGTGGTTAACCTCTTTTTAAAACTGGTTTTTCTATTCATAGGACAATCCTAAATATTGTCAAAACATATTCAACACCCCACACCATAAACATTAGTGGTACACAATGAAAGAATGAAACAAGACAGACACAATTTCATCTTTTTTATTTTACAGTTATATTTGTTAGATAGATGCCCAACTAACTAACTTCTTATCCTTATTTCTATCTTTAATTTCTTCTCATATTTCTAAAAGACTGAAGATGAAACATTAGGATTCAAGTAGATTATGAAGTTAAATATAGACTATATCAAAAAGATATTTTTAGTCCAAGTTTCACCTTGTTTATTAAAAATGGCTTAAGGATAACAATTATTATCTGTCATTGAAGTTTTCAATCCAAATTGGTCTGTTAGGGCAGAATTTTTCCGGGTTTCATCGGTAGGCGAGGTGATATTGATGTCCCCATCTCGAACCCAAATGAATAACATTTCAATATATTTATTTATTTCTTATATTATAAGAGTTTTAAGTTTATTTATTTGTAATGATATTAATTTGTAATATATTATAATATATATTATATAAAATTATCATTTTATATAATTTGACCATAATTGTTTATATATTTTTAGAGAATATGGCATCAACATTGTCTCGCGGGAATTCTATGGAACCGAAAATGATGGGGATGGTATGAAAAAAATCATCAAAGTAGAATTGGGGCTTGGATGGTAAATGTATTACCTGTTTTAATTCGTCTCAATGTAATTCCTAATTGTAATATATGTTTGTTCTTTTGTATGAAAGGTTTAGGGCGTTTTAGATTTAATACCCTTATTCTGCTTTCATAAAGATTGAGTACAGCAATGTTTTATCATTCTTAGAAATTGTCACTTTTATTGAGAATATGGACTTTAATGCAAATTAATTTTTGGAGAGCAATTCATTCAAAGTTAAGGCTAGGCAAAATTGCAAATTGATTGTAAAACTTGGTGGGAACATAATTCTCAAGGATTACACTAAAAAAATATACATCCCATAAATCCCATAAGACATGTACTAAATCAAGAATACAACCTATTACTTATGCCAATGAAAATGATGAATTCCTAAGTTGTTGGTTGTACTCACGATTGATGGTTGATTGAAAAATCACCCGATATGCCTCTCGACGAAGGCACATCTGCATCGCTGGGACACGACGAATAGAAATCATCTTCTCCGTCTCTTTCTTTCAACTCGTCAATCTTCTCTAAAACCTCTTTGAAATCACACCTTTTCTCCACATCCGAATCTGTGCATGCTAATCCTATTTTTAGCAACTTCATGGCCTCACTCTCACTTGCCTTGTGAATTTTCATGTCTTTATCGAACAATTCATCAAATCCCTCCCCACGAACAATCGATTGTACCCAAGCCTCCAAGTCCGTTTCATTGCCCTTGTTTTGTTGCCAACAATTGGCAGGAAACTTTCCGGTTAGAGTTTCTAAAATCAATATCCCGAAACTCCACACGTCAGTTTTCTTGGTAACACGACGACTTTGCTTGTATTCCGGGGACCTATAGACTACCATGATTTCTTGTGCATGCTCAAGGTTTACAACTGGCAATAGACCATAGTCCGAGATGAGAGGCTCGGAGAACTCGTTGAGAAGGACATTCGAAGACTTTAGATGTCCACAAGGAACTATCAAGCTAGGGAGCTCATTGTAAAGGTATTGAAGACCTTTTGCCACTCCTTTGATGATTTTCAACCGTGTTGGCCAATCAAGGCTCGGTTGTCCACCTGATAGTGGCTCGGTTAATTTTATCATTTTCAACTCGATATAAAATATGGATCAAGACACATAAATAACATAAACTAAGCTTACCATTAAGATGAACAGCCAAGCTAACATTAGGAATATAATCTGAAACAATGAGCTTCTCTTCTTTCCTATAATAGAAAGCCACAATTGGAAGCAAATTTTGGTGCTTCAATCTCCCAAGTCTCCACATATGTTCTTGAAACTCTTCTTTTCCAACATTATTCATTTGTTTAAACCTCTTGACAACCATTGTCTTTCCACTTTTAAGAGCTGCCTTATAAGAAGATCCCAAATACCCACTTCCCAAAATCTCAGCCGAAGCCTTTAACAAGTCACCCAAATCAAATCTTTCAGTATCCTCCCTTAGAAATGTAAGTTTCACCCCTCCTTCACCCCTTTTGCTACTAGTAGAACGATGGGACCCTTCTCTATCGAGCTCTCTACCATTATTACCAGCAGTCTGCCCAGATTCACGATCCGTGGCTGTCGGTTTCCTTCGGTTAAGGATTACAATCACGACAGCTATAGCTGAAAGAGCAGCAGCCACGGCTATGATGACAATCACCATCATACCGGTTGTTAATTTTTTTAAAGCTGAACATGGTTTTAATGGCAACCCACAAAGACGTACATTGCCTAGTTAGAAAAAACAACAATTACATAAGAAAAACAAAAAAAAAACATCACCCAAAACATGTCCAAATTCTGAAATTTGAGGAATCTAACCTGCAAAAGAAGTTGCGTTTAAAGTAGAAAGACTAGCAGGGATAGGACCTTGCAAATCATTGTAGGAGACATTGAGATATTTCAATTTACTGACCTTAAATTCGGGTAAGTAACCATTGAATTTATTATCTTCAAGGGTTAATTCAATAAGTTTAGGTAAGATAGACAATGACCAAGGGATTGGACCTGTGAAATCGTTATAACCCAAATGAACCTTCTTTAACGACTTCATCCCTGTAAATGCATCTGGAAGAATCTCACCGGAAAACTTATTATGAGAAAGGAAAATCGATTTAATAGCACCAAGAACCTTAATTTCAGGAAGTATTCCTTCGAAATTATTATGCATGAAACTCAATGTTCTTAAAATGGGTAAGTGATTGAGAGAGGCCACATCGATTACACCTGATAATCCTAAATTCTCAAGTTGCAATCCAACTACACGTCCATTCCCACAAAGAACACCTACCCAATTCGGTTTGTTTCCTGAACATGGCGATTTTGATTTGGTCCATGAAGATAATGAACCGTTGTCTTTTAGAAAGTTTTTGAAACTCAGTAAGGCTTCTGGTTCTGACATTGGGGCTGAAAAGGATGTTAAAACATGAGAGAATAAGAGAAAGAATATGATTATGGGTTTGATCGGAGGAGACATTACAATGTCGGAGACAGACGGCGGCATGCATCCCTTTGATAATGCATGGTAAAACTTTGTGAGAAATTTCCACAGAAATTCTGTTACCATCCGTTGTGTGTTGTGTGAGTGTTGTGTGAGTGTGAGAGAGAGATGGCAAGAATCTTGGGAATGGTGAAGCTTGGAAAGAGCAAAGATTTGTCAAATTTCTCACAAGTGGAACAAATGACTTTCTGTTTTTCCTTTCCAATGTTTCAAAAATGGCAGAGCCTACAAATGTGGACAACCATTAGTATAGCAATTTGAAGACTTTGTTTGATCTTAGACCGGACTTTATGCTTGAATAATCCACCTTTCATGTTTGTTTTCAAATCAATGTTTGTTTTCAAATCAATGGTAATGTATTTATTTTTTTTAAATAATTCTTAAAAAATATAATGTATTTTAGTATTGTGATTAATGAATTGGGTAATATAATCGATAAAAAGATGGGATGAAATGATGTTTGTTGAATTAAAAATGAAAGGAAACAATAGTGTACCAATTTGGGGAACCAAAAATACATTATCCAGTTCTAATTTGCCTTTCATATGTGTATATCCAGGCTTGTAACACTATTTTCAATCGATAAAGAAAAAAAAAAAACAATACAATGCCTGGGATTTTTTTCTAGTGCACATCTTCAAGGGATAAGGCAAATGCATGGATCAAAATCCTCGTAGCCAACATCAACAAGGCAAAGGCCATCGGGAGGTGCAGGAGGAGCAGTGGCTCGCCTGCAAGTTGCATCCATTAGCTTAACTAATGCGTCATCTTCTGCTCCAGCGGCAGCTTCTCTAATCGCAGTTGCCACAAGAACTCGAACCATCTGCCTTATTTATCTCGGGTTATCAACCAAACAAAGTGCGACTTAAACTAGGATTAAAATCAACAAGCAAAACAAAGTTCGCACCTTTCTTAAGAAGCGGTTAGCAACCAACTCGATACACATTGCTTTCGTGCACTTCTCCTCCTGCATACATCCAGAAGGACTTGATGAGTGAACAAAAGAAAAAAGAGGATTTTTCTGGAAAGTGTTTTGAAATGGGCTTTGCAATAGAAAAACCTCAATAGAAGAACATGGTATTGTAATTTCCGCAGCTCGAGCATGGTAGATAAAACACTCAGTGGGTGGTCCTCTGCAATATGAAGAGGATAGAAGATGTGTCACAGTGTTCATTACTCGAAAGTGGAAAGATAGGTGATTATTGTTCTTACGTATTCCTCGAGGGCTTTAAATCTCGTGCAAACATTCTGTAGGACAATAATTTGCCTTCCAGTTCATGAAGAAGCCGGTTGACTTTGCTTATTTCAAATCTCGTCATTTTCTTTTGGCTTTCAAACTCATCACTTACATTACGACTTCCTTCCTCATCACTTACACTACGACTTCCTTCCTCATCACTTACATTATGACTTCCTTCCTCGGCCTTGCTATCATCCTTGCTATCATCTAAAGGGAAAATGTAAAAGTAGTGTCTCCATTTCGCACTGAAATTAGGATGAAATGCCCTTGATACCTACAGATGTGACAGTTCGAGATTCAATCCATGTCATAGAAGGATTAATTTTTCCATCTTCTATTAAAAGAAGAAAAGAAACCTCACCTTAGTAACAGAAACAACCTTCAGCTTTTCTGGTGCTGCTTCATCAATTGAATCAACAATCTCTTGAAGTTTAACATCCTTTCTCCAAGTATCTGGAGATATATTGATATCAAAAGCTGGAGATAACTGATCATATTGTGTTGTTTAAATGCATTTTATTTTTTACATACAGAAAGAACAAACTTGTTTAAGAGCAGTAACTCCTTTGTCAGTCCTTCCTGCAACAGAAACAGCAGCTTCTAATGGGAAACCCTTCTCTCTCAGTTGTTCGGCTTTCTTTTCATCAACAAACTTCCCAATAGATCTTTCCACCAAACTGGAAGTAACATATTAGAATTACACAAAAAGACCCTTAAAACTTTCATAACTAAAAAGAAGAAAAATAACAGGTTACCCTTGAACGGTGTTCAAACCAGGCTGCTTCTGCCATCCATCAAAGGAACCGCCGTGATATGACAGGATTATCTTATATGTTACTCGAGCCCACCTCCCACTCCGATCTTTAGATGAAACATTCTTGGATTCAGACATGTCAGGATCCTCAACCATTTCAACGCCATTGGAAGATAAATGTGTCTCTCGAGAAAGATCTCTGCACTAGGAACAAATAACGTGTTTGATAAAACTGCATCAGAACACCAATCCACTTTTGATGCCTTTTGGATAACAATCTAATCGTACTGTCATAACCCAAGATCTTGAAGACAATAACTTTGTCAAGAATATAAACTTCTGAGTACTGCAAAAGAAAATTCACAGTTTATAGCTGACTAGCTAACCTCTCCAAGTAATGCTTCTAACGACAAGCGCCCGTTCACCACATCCGAATAAAAATCAAGCACTTTATGCCATGGCCTTGCGTACATGAACTGGTAAGATTCCCTGCACATATATAAGGTAAGATCAAACAGTTACCACCAAACACAGTCTTTGATTTTAGACAACAACTTAGAGCTAAATTAGGTCAAGACAACTTGAAAGCCATTCAAAGTGAATGTAGAGTCTTTGATTTCAGACCAAAATAAATGAAATTCACCGGACAGTGATTAAGCTTCGATGTAGCTAATAAATTTAAACTGACTTTCAAAGAAAACAATCACATTCTCATTATCCTCTTTCAAACACGCGAGCATACAGATTTTCTATATATACATGAACAGACGCAGATCTACAAAGATAGATAGAAAGAGAGAGGGAGATGGAAAGAGTACCTAGAAGTCCACCTGGAGTCTTTGCAAGCATCATTGTGATCATAATGTACATAATCCTTCTTCTTTGGCTGGACTTCTTCTTCTTCTTCCATTGGTTCTAGCGACAATGAATTTATCATAATCCGTCTTTTCTTGATTGCCAATGTTCGCCGCCGGAGAGAAGAAACCGGCAAACCCTTCACTGATGAAACGGCGGAGTGACAAAACTCGGAAAGTGAGTTTGGGAGGAGCCGGTTCATGGCAACATAACCCACATTTTGACTTTCTCTTTGAGAAAGGTCATTTTGACTCATTTTTTTATTTTTAAATATTAATATATATATATATATATATAATATTTATATTTTATAAAAAATAATTTTTATTAAATAAAAAATGAGTTATATATAAAATATTAATTTACTAGTAATAAAAAAATAACATCTAAAAAACAACAAATTTATCAAAATTAAAATTTTAATCAGAGAGATCAAATAATTTTGAAATTTATTTATAGTGACTATTCTCATAATCTTGAAACTAACAATGCTTATCAAAAAATTTTAACAAATATTTTAAACTAGAAATTTGTTCTTGTTTTTTTACTTAAGGTCAGAAAATTTTTCTGTTGTAAAAATTAATATATGATGATAGTTCTTCTTTAATTCCCAAATATATATATATATATATATTATATATTATATTTAAGAGAAATCTATACTTTATGGTTGTTAGAAAAATTATTAAAATAATTTAAATAATGATCCAAATATAATTTTATCGTAACTTATATAGCCCATAAAGTAAAAAAAATAATATTTTATGATTTACAAAACTAAAAATAATTTTATATCAAACAAAAATTATCATTTTCAATTTAATTTTTTATAATTTATAAACAACTCATTTTAGAATGACATAAAAAGATATACAATTTTTTTTTAAATATTTATTTTAATAAAATATTTCATCTAAATATTAATTTAGAAAAAATAATATTATTAAATCTATTTTATTTTTTCTAAATTAATATTATTAAATCTATTTTATTTTTTCAAACTCATCAATCTTTAGTTAATTTTTTAAAAAATAATAAATATAATATATATATATATATATTTATATATTTGTTTTAAAATAGATTAGCAAGAAGTACATAGAACTAGACTTATTTTATGTTCCACTTACAAGATAGATTTTTTTTTATAAAAAAAATTGTGTGATTGGTCTAGTTTGAAAAAAATCAGAAAAAAAAATTAACAATAAAAATATTGATTAAAAATCTAATATGAGAGCATTTTAGGGTTAGATTTTATAACCCTTAATAAGTCGACGGATTGTTAACGAAGTCGACATGTCTGTAATTTCTTTTTTAATAATATGTGCAACAACAAATTTTTTATTTTGAATAAACTGCGTAACAGTAGCAGTGGCGGAACCGAACCTAGGACATCATGAACTTGTGCACGGGCTGATTCCTGAATTATTAAGATAGGAAAAAACATGATAAATTTATGTAGCATCAAGTAGTTGCAGTAAAATGATAATTAATCCCATCTGTCACCTGAGTGACCCAGGTTCGAGCCTTAACAGCCCAGTAGGTAACATTTATTGGCCCTTATAACTATATAAGGGTGAACTAATTCTAGGGAAAAACAATTAAGACAGGAGCCTTAAAATACTAAACAAGAATGAAAAGACTATTGATCATTTGAAAATTGTTTAGGTTAATTTTTATTCTCTCTTATATCTCATTCTAATATCTTCTATCTATTGTAGGCTCTGTAATCGTTTTTGTTCTCTACTAATCTAAACTCTCAATTATTCTACAATTATTAAGGTACTGCCCTAATTTGAAACTACATATTATGGAAGTAAAATTATCATCATATCATTAATATT
Source organism: Impatiens glandulifera (assembly GCF_907164915.1). Taxonomy (NCBI): domain Eukaryota; kingdom Viridiplantae; phylum Streptophyta; class Magnoliopsida; order Ericales; family Balsaminaceae; genus Impatiens; species Impatiens glandulifera. The sequence continues at coordinate 44,569,455 of NC_061863.1, read as the reverse complement.
AGAGTATATTTCTTGGCATTATGGTAGAAACGCGAATAAAAGGAGAAATAAATGAGATTCATAGTCGTATCTAGGCGCAGGACGAATGCTTATAAGCACAAGAAGATCGTTTCGATCGAATGGAGGTGATGATGACCTCAATGAACAATTCACTTAGACGACTAACTCTAGTGTCCGGTAGCAATAATCAAGAAGCGAGAGGTGACACTAGAGGAGACTACAAAGGTGAACGTCAACATGATCGTAGACACGGTGAGAAAAGAAGATATCGTGGTGAACCTCATGAATAAAGGGAACAACATGATCATATGTATCAACCACTGATGAGACTTTCAAAAATAGATTTCCCGAAATTTAATGGTAAAGAGGTAGACGATTGGATATATGAAGTGGAGATGTTCTTTCAAGTGGACCACATGTTGGAATAATCGAAGCTAGAATATGCGTGTGCACACTTAAAGTGGAGAGCTCACTGTTGGTTCAGTTCACATCTACAACATAGGTTACCGGGAAGAGCTATAACCTGGTAGGAGTTAAATGTGTTGGTACTAAAAGAGTTCGGTCTGAGTGAATTTGATGATCTGTTAGACGAATGGAAAGATCTTAAGCAGTCATCATCAATTAAGGAATTTGGTAAGAAATACTTGAATGTCATTTACAATTTACCTCATCTTTTGGAAGAATACTTGATTAAAATATATTTAAACGGGTTAAAAAAGGAGATTACAAATCGAATTAGAATTCAAAACTAGAGTCATTATCGAAGACTATGGGAATGGCTAAACTACAAGAGAGGACAAATATTAAACTGCAAGAGACAATTTGTGATTCGTTGCTACAAAAGGGTTACCTAGCCAATAAAGGGAGATCACTACTGTCTAATCTTAAGCAACTTGTATTTGATAGCAGAAGCAACTACACAAAAGGCTATAATCGATCAGGTGCGAGTACTTCTAGTAGTGCTGTTAATAATGGAACATTGTTGAAACTAGTAGTCACTAATCAAAATTTTTGAAGTTTTAATATTGACCAGAAAACGCTGCATGAAAGAAGAAAGAAGAATCAATGTTTCTATTGTGAAGAAAAATGGGAATATGGTCATAGTTGTAAGTCGGGGACGGTAATTATGAGTATTGAAATGATGGAAGATGGAAGTCAAAGTGTTATGCCCAAACTCATCTTTTTCTGTTATGAAAGGCTAGTAGGGTATAACACTGGAATGTTCACCCTGTTGTATTAAAAACTTATGTTGCTAGGAATATATTCACCCTTATGCAACTTGCTAGTAGACTTGTTGCTACTATTAAGAACTGGGATATAATTTCTATGTGTTAAATTATATATGTAGCCCAGAATGTATAAGGGACATGGGATACAAGAGGCTTATAATTTGTACTTAGGCAATTTTTAATAAAAACAACAAGTTGAAGGGACCCGTGTAAGGGGACTCACTAGATAATTAGGATAAGTTTAATCCTAAATTAATTCCCTCTTTAGTCAATAATTAAACCCACTATCTTTTCATTTAATTTGAACACTTGGCAGCCTTATAACATTCCACCCTAACCCATTGCATGATTTCCACTTGCCCCAGCTGCATGCTACACACTTAGCATGACAGCCATTAGCTCACCTTACCCCATTAGCTTAGTTCATTTAGAAATTCAGCTCTCTCTCTCTCTTTAAGCAAGAATTAGGAACTTTGAAGAAAGGCAAGAGCAAACCCTAGCCAAGATCATCTTCTTTATCCCAATTTCGAAATTAAGGCAAGTTTTTTCTTAAATTCATTCTTTATGCCACGCATAGTTATGTATCACAAGTACTTTCTGTCTAAATTTCATATATGTTGAAAATACACGTTTTTATGGCATAATATGGTTTTATGGACAAACTTAGTTTATAAACAATCTGTTTTTCTAAAGTAAGACAAGGGTCTTCATGTTTTCCAGAAATTATAGGGTTTCCATGATTTGTTAAGTACAAACTTTTATAAAACAGAAACCCTTATGATTTATGCATACATGGGCGCATATTATTGATAAATGAGTATTGACAGAAACGGGAGGAGGTTGGATGGCATGAGCTCTAGCCAGCTAATTCCAAATGGACTGGCTGAATTATTTATGGGACCAGAGTATCTAGCATATATGAGCTCTATTTACTGTTGCCCAACTAAAAGACGGTCCAAACAGGTTAAGGGTTTTTATGGATGAACTCCTAATTGTGCCTTTTCCAAATACGGCTCAAACAGACTCCTTGCCTTCAGGATCAACTCTGAATGGTGTAGGGTCAAACATGGCTCAAGATGTTACTGTACAGGCCCATGAACTCATATTTTCTAAACATGCAAATGGCTTTTTATGGATTGATCATCTTGTAAAGTATGAACATTTTATACATACATCTTTTTTTTTAGAAGCAAAGCATTCTAGCAGGTTTTAAAATAGTTAATTGTTTGCTGAGTCATTAAACTCACAATGTTATGTGTGGTGTAGGTACTCAGCCCTAGTTTTTATACACTTGAAGGAATGAGGCTTAGAGAGGTGCAAGCTATTGGAGAAAGTGTGGGAGGAGGGACCGAGGCTGTTAGATTACTTGTCTTTTTGTATAAACACTTGACTTTTATTTTGGGTCATTTTTACTGTCTAATGGTGCATGTATATAAGACTTGTACAGAAACATGATAGTATGATAGAGTATAAGTATCTTGTTGTAGTTGTTTGAAGAAACATGTGTATATAAAATATATCTTTTGAGCAGAACAAATGAATATGGCTTCAGGCTAGTGTTCTTAATGAGTAATAGAAATACATGTTTGAGCAGTAGTTATTAATATATGAGCAGGAACATTTCAGTTGGTATTAGAGAAACGGTCTCGATCCTTAGCACTTCCACACTCGAGCTCCTACAGTTTCATCTCCAAGATCTCGCCTTCAAATGTTGTAAGTTTTATATGATTAAATGTGATATTAGGATTGATGATAGGGAATAAGAATTCATCTTATATGGTTTTGAAAATATGCTAAGCTTTTCTTAGGGTTTATATGTGATTTTAGATTTAAGACAATGGGGAAAGCTGCTAAAGCCTAGTCTTCATCATCTTCTGCAGCAACGGAGCCAAATCAGAATACACTTTTGACAGGATTAATTGAGACCTTGAAAGAGCAGAATCGTCTTCAAGTGGAACAAATGAGAGCAATGTTTCAAAATAATAATAATAGTAGTACTCACAACAACCATGAAGGAGGGCAAACTCCTGTTTATAAGCATTTCATGACTTTTAAGCAAGCTGAGTTCAAGGGTAGCACTGATCCTATTATTTCTGAAGAGTGGGTTCAGTCCATGGAAACAATCTTTGAGTTTATACATATTACAGAAGTGGAAAGGGTCAGGTGTGCCACTTTTATGTTGAAGGATGATGCACGAATTTGGTGGCAGGGGGCTAAAGTAGCACTTGATCTTAACAACATAACCTGGAGAGAGTTCAAGGAGGTCTTCTATGGGAAATATTTCACTTTGAGCACCAGAAACAAGCTAGCACGAGAATTTCTGGAAATCAAGCAGGGAGATTCTAGCATTGCAGATTATGTGAAAAGGTTTGAAAGAGGCAAGTATTTTGCTCCAATGAATACCGACGACGCTTCCATGGAGCTTAATCACTTTCAGATCAGAATACACTTTTGACAGGATTACTTGAGACCTTGAAAGAGCAGAATCGTCTTCAAGGGGAGCAAATGAGGGCAATGTTTCAGAATAATAATAATAGTAGTACTCACAACAACCATGAAGGAGGGAAAGCTCCTGTTTACAAGCATTTCATGACTTTTAAGCCAACTGAGTTCAAGGGTAGCACTGATCCTATTATTTCTGAAGAGTGGGTTCAGTCTATGGAAACAATCTTTGAGTTTATACAGATTACAGAAGTGGAAAGGGTCAGGTGTATCACTTTTATGTTGAAGGATGATGCACGAATTTGGTGACAGGGGGCTAAAGTAGCACTTGATCTTAACAACATAACCTGGAGAGAGTTCAAGGAGGTCTTCTATGAGAAATATTTCACTTTGAGCACCAGAAACAAGCTAGCACGAGAACTTCTGGAAATCAAGTAGGGAGATTCTAGCATTGCAGATTATGTGAAAATGTTTGAAAGAGGCAAGTATTTTGCTCCAATGATTACCGGCGACACTTCCATGGAGCTTAATCACTTTCTTGAGAGACTCAATGCTACAATCTGTCGGGATGTGGCTTAGTAATCCTTCTTCCATGAGGGAAACGGTTGACCGAGCTCTAATGGCTGAGAAAGACAGCTAAGATATTATTAGGGAGGCTTAGGCCAAGAGGACCAGTTATCAAGGGAGAGAGTTTCATGGTCCAACAATGAAGAGACTTTTAATTAGTCCTTCAATCGAAATGCTTTGCCCCAGTCATCTTATAATCAGGCTGCTACTTCCCAGTATTCTCAGTAGCCAAGGAACTTCTACCACAACAACAACAACTAAAGATTTTCTCAACGGCCTCAGTAGTCACAACAATCAAAGAGGGTTCAACCAGCTGGATCAATATCCTCAACCAAATCTTCCAACACTCCAATTCCAGTATGTACCATCTGTGAGAAGACTCATATAGGGAGTTGTATGTAAGGGTCCAATGTTTGTTTCTTATGTAAGCAACGAGGAAACATCCAAAGGGACTGTCCCAAGAAGAATGAGGTTGCACCAAGGAGGGTTTTTTCAATGACAAGGGAGGAGGCCGACCCTAAGACCACGATCATTACGGGTAATCTTCTAATAACAAATATTTTAGCCAACACTTTGATAGACACTAGAGCAACACATTCCTTTATTACTGCATGTTTTGTTCAAAAATCTGGTTTAAAACTTGAGGAATCTTTGATGGCATATAGCATATCACTTCCTTCAGGCTCTCACCTGAATTCTAATAAGATTATTAAGGCCTGCCCAGTTTATAATCAGAATCATAAGATGCTAGAAGATCTTATGGTAGTAGATATGGTAGGGTTTGATGTGATCCTAGGTATGGACTGGCTATTCCGACATGAGGCGCAGATTAATTGTAATAAGAAGTCGGTGGTGCTAACAGATCAGTATGGGAAGACCTTTTTGTTTCGTGTGATTCCTGCATTTAAGGGGCAACAATTGTTTTTAAAAGGAGCCAATAGGGTGATGTCTTATAATTATTCTATGATAGTTGGGAACAAACTTAAGTTAAAAGATATTGAAGTAGTGAGGGATTTCCCTAGTGTATTCCCTGATGATATTTCAAGTTTACCGCCAAAGCGTGATGTAGAGTTCTCTATAACGCTGAAGACGGGGACACTCAGTGGCGGACCTACAAGGGGGGCCTTGGGGGGCCCGGGCCTCCCCCAACCATAAAAGTTTTAAGATATTTTATATATATATATTTATTAAATAATGTTTTGTCCTGCTGGTTTTGGAGTTGACCTTCTATAATAGAGGTCAGGTGATCAAACCCTGTCTCTCACATTTTCTTTATACAAACATTAATTTATAATAAATTAACACTTTCTTTTATAAAAAAATTAATTCATAATTATAGTATTCTAATTTCAAATATAATTTTATTAAAGTAATTATTATTTTTATTTTATACCAACAATATTTTCTAAGATACAATATTTATAATAATAATACATAAATTTTAGTTAATATACAAATAAGATTTATTTATATAATTTAAAATATAAAGAATTATATATAAAATAATGAAAACCATATAAGATTATTATTTATTTTAAAACTACATTTATATTATAATTATATATATATATTTTTTATTAATTTCAATATAATTAATTAATAATACAAATTACTTATAAAATAAAGATTAAAATAATAATTTATATAAATATAAGGGTAAAATAATAATTTATATAAATATAAAGGTAAAATATTATTTTATATTTCTTAATTTTAAATTAGTTTTAAACTATTACAACAAATAAATGTATTTGTTAGATTTTATTTAGGGGCCTAGGTTATGACACATATCTATTTTTAGTTATTTATTTTATGTAGGATATAGAATAATGGAGATGTTCTATAAACGAATTTTTTACTTCTACATCACATGAGCAGTCTGAGCATTCTCAATCAATTAATGAGCCTACTAATGAGTCTAATGTTACTGATCAAATATACATGGTTAGAACATAGCATATCAAAAGATACATCATTTTGTTTTTAGTGTTATCTTTTTAAGCCTTTAAATAGAGAAAACGTAGATGTTACCTTTATAGGAGATGGGTACAAAAATTGGAAAAGGGCATTAGAAAGATTCAATCGACATATGGAAACTTCAAATAGTTGTCATAATGAAGCTAGAAATCAATTTGAATCATTTCAAGATCAAAGACATAACATGAGAAACGTTTTACGTACACATGGTCGTGATATAGAAATAAATTATCGCACCCGTTTAACGACAATGTTTGATGTAACACGCTTTCTATTGAGGCAAGAATTACCTTTTCGAGGACATGATGAGTCAAGTAGTTCATCAAATAAAGGTAATTTTCTTGAATTGATTGATTGATATAGTCAACGTAATGAAGATATTTTGTCTTCTTTTTGTACCGACTCATGAACAAGAATAATTTAGTAATTGTGCTTGTTAGTATTTTGTAATTGTGCTTGTTAGTATTTTTATGTAATTACCGAGTAAAATTTTAATTAAAAAATGCATTTATTTGATCGCCAAAAAAATGCTACGTTACTATGTATTTGGCCCCCCCGAGAAAATATTTCTGGGTCCGCCACTGGGGACACTGCCAATTTCAAAGGCGCTTTATCGTTTAGCTCCTACAGAAATGAAAGAGCTGAAAGATCAATTGCAAGATTATTTGGACAAAGGCTTCATCCCCCCAAGTGTATCTCCATGGGGTGCACCAATCCTTATTGTGAATAAGAAAGATGGGTCCAAAAGGTTGTGTATTGATTATAGAGAGTTAAACAAGGTGACAAATCAGAATAAGTACCCATTGCCAAGAATTGATGACCTGTTTGATCAACTTCAAGGTGCTTCGGTGTTTTCCAAAATTGATCTGCGATCTAGTTATCATCAATTGCGAATCAAGGAAGAAGATATAAAGATAACAGCATTCCAAACTCGATATGGGCATTATGAGTTCTTAGTTCTACCGTTTGGACTAACTAATGCACCAGCTGTATTAATGGAGCTGATGCATAGGGCATTCCATTCATATTTGGATCAGTTTTTGGTGGTTTTCTTAGATGATATATTAATCTACTCACGTTCGGAGGAAGAGCATAGGCAACACTTGGCTGTAGTTTTTCAAGTCTTAAAAGAAAATCAGTTGTTTGCAAAGCTAAGTAAGTGTGAATTCTGGCTCACATAGATTTCTTTCATGGGGTATATCATTTCAGCAAAGGGGATAGAAGTTGATCCATCAAAGGTGGAAACAGTTAAGGAGTGGGTGACGCCAAAGAATATGAATGAGGTGAGAAGCTTTCTTGGACTAGCAGACTATTATAGGAGGTTCATCAAGGGCTTCTCCAAGATAGCACTACCTCTTACAACTCTAACGCGCAAGAATGTGAAATTCGTGTAGTCTAATCAATGCGAGACAAATTTTAATGAGTTAAAGAGGTGCATGATTTCTGCCCCAGTGCTTACCATTTCAGAAGGAGTAGGCAACTTTGTGGTTTGCATAGATGCATCAAAGTGTGGACTAGGAGTTGTTCTTATGCAAAATGGGAATGTAGTGGCTTATGCTTCAAGGCAATTGAAGATTTATGAAAGGAATTATCCCACCCATGACTTGGAATTAGCTGTTGTAGTCTTTGCTCTTAAAATCTGGAGGCACTATCTTTATGGTGAGAAGTCTCAAATATTTACTAATCATCAAAGTTTGAAATATTTATTTACTCAAAAGGAGTTGAATATGAGGCAACGGTGTTGGCTGGAGCTGGTGAAAGATTATGATTGCGAAATTGTTTATCAACCGGGGAGGGTCAATGTTGTAGCTGATGCCTTAAGCCGTAAGTCTGATACCCTTAATCAAATCACTGCCCAGTCTGACCTGATTCAAGAGTTTGAAAGATTAGATCTGGCTGTGATTGAGCCAAGGCAGGAGTGCATTCTTGCAACTCTAGCCATTGTTCCTGATCTTGTGGAAAGAATTAGGTTGGGACAAGTTGATGACCCAATACTCACCTTATGGAAGCAAAGAGATGAGAAGAGGGAGACACCTTTGTATAACACAAGGAATAATCTGGTGTATCATAGGGATCGGCTATGGGTACCTTCAGTAGGTTCTTTAAGGCATGAATTATTGCTTGAGGCACATACTACTCCATATTCTATTCATCCAGGAAGCAACAAAATATTCAAAGATCTACATATGCTGTATTGGTGGCCTGGTATGAAGAAAAATATCATTAAGTATGTTATTGAGTGCTTAACTTGCCAGCAAGTTAAGGTGGAGAGTCAAAGGCCTACTGGACTTCTTTGCCCACTGCCCATACCTGTTTCGAAATGGGACGATATTTCCATAGACTTTGTTGTTGGTTTACCTTTGACCTTGAGAAAAATGAATGTCATATGGGTAATAGTTGATCGTCTTACTAAGTCAGCACATTTTCTACCGGTAAAGACAACTTTTTCAATGAATAAATACGCGGAGCTGTACTTGCAAGAGATCGTTAGACTCCACGGCATCCCAACCAGAATCGTGTCCGACCGAGATCCTCGTTTTACCTCGCACTTCTGGGAAAGCTTGCACAAGAGTTTGAGGACGAAGTTAGCATTCAATACTGCATTTCACCCCAAACAGATGGCCAATCTGAAAGAGTGATCCAAATCCTAGAAGATCTGCTAAGGGCATGCCTTATAGATTTTGGTGGTGATTGGGAATCAAGGCTGCCATTAGTAGAGTTTGCATATAACAACAATTATCAATCTTTTATTGGCATAGCACCCTTTGAAGCTCTTTATGAGAAGAAATGTAAAACTCCCCTACATTGGGATGAAGTTGGGGAAAGAATGTTAATTGGGCCTGAGATCGTCTCCAGCACAGTTTCCTTAGTTAGCAAGATCAGAGAAAGATTGCTAACAGCTCAAAACAGGCAGAAGAGCTATGCAGATAAGAAGCGTCGGGATATAATATTCAACAAAGGCGACCATGTGTTTCACAAGGTATCTCCATGCAAATGTATCATTAGGTTTGGAAAGAAGGGAAAGTTAAATCCAAGATATATTGGGCCTTTTGAGATTTTAGAGGCAGTTGGTGAGGTTGCTTATAAATTAGCATTGCCTTTAAGCCTCCTCTAAGCCTTGCTGTTGGTAACAATATTTTTCATGTGTCCAATTTGAGGAATTACATTCCTAATGCCAACCATGTGATTCATTATGAAGAAGTTCAGTTAGCAAAGGATCTATCATATGAGGAGAGACCAACCCAGATCATGGCCAGACAAACCAGGAAGTTAAGGAATAAGGAAGTAAGTATGGTCAAGGTGCTTTGGCACAACAGTTCAGTAGAAGAAGCCACATGAGAAGTATAACAATATATGCAACAAAATTATCATGAACTGTTCTGTAAGTAAAATTTCGAGGTCGAAATTTTTATAAGTAGGATAGAATTGTTATGCCCAAACTCATCTTTTTCTGTTATGAAAGGCTAGTAGGGTCAAGGGTGCAACTCTGGAATGTTCACCCTTATGTATTCACTTATAAGTCATGCTAGGAATAGACTTATTATTATTATTATTATTATGGCTGAGATATAAACAGGCTGTGTTAATTATATTGTGGGACATTTTGTAAAAAGACCCATGTAGAAGAGGCTCACAATTATGCTTAGGAATAGACTTGTTGCTACTATTAAGAACTGGGATATAATTTATATGTGTTAAATTATATATGTAGCCCAGAATGTATAAGGGACATAGGATACAAGAAGCTTATAATTTGTACTTAGGCAATTTTTAATAAAAACAGCAAGTTGAAGGGACCCATGTAAAGGGACCCACTAGATAATTAGGATAAGTTTAATCCTAAATTAATTCCCTCTTTAGTCAATAATTAAACCCACTATCTTTTCATTTAATTTGAACACTTGGCAGCCTTATAACATTCCACCCTAACCCATTACATGATTTCCACTTGCCCCAGCTGCATGCTACACACTTAGCATGGCAGCCATTAACTCACCTTACCCCATTAGCTTAGTTCATTTAGAAATTCAGCTCTCTCTCTCTTTAAGCAAGAATTAGGAATTTTAAAGAAAGGTAAGAGCAAACCCTAGTCAATATCATATTCTTTATCCCAATTTCGAAATTAAGGCAAGTTTTTTTCTTAAATTCATTCTTTATGCCACGCATAGCTATGTATCACAAGTACTTTCTGCTTAAATTTTATATATGTTAGAAATACATGTTTTTATGGCATAATATGGTTTTATGGACAAACTTAGTTTATAAACAATCTGTTTTTCTAAAGTAAGACAAAGGTCTTCATGTTTTCTAGAAATTATAGGGTTTCCATGATTTGTTAAGTACAAACTTTTATAAAACAGAAACCCTTATGATTTATGCATACATGGGCGCATATTATTGATGAATGAGTATTGACGAAAACGGGAGGAGGCTGGCTGACATGAGCTCTAGCTAGCTAATTTCGAGGAAGAATTTGTTATTGAGACAGATGGAAGTAAAACAGGGGTGTGGGCGGTTTTAATACGATAGGAACATCCTATTGCATTCCTCAGTAAAGGGTTGAGACCAAGAATTCAAGCATCATCAACATATAAACGAGAAATGTTGGCGGTGTTACATGCAATTAAGAAATGAATGATTTATTTACAATTTAATTCATTCATGATTAAAACTGATCACGAATCTTAAATATCTATTGGAGCAGAAAATTAAACACCCGAATCCGAATAAGTGATTATACAAATTGGTAGGATTCTTATAATGCATTTGCTGTCATATTCTCATTACCCTTCTTTTTCCCCCCAAAAAAACAGAAGGGTAAGGAGAATATGACAACAAATACATTATAAGAATTTTCATCAGTTTCATTGAAAAAATTGAGAAATTGTAGAATTAAGATTTAAATTTGAAGAAAATCATTTTGACCTTAGAAATAGACCCGTCAAGGGTAAAAGGGTTTTCCTCCAGCTGCGTAAAGAAGGGCGTTTGGTGGTGAGTTGTGATACAAATTTGAGAACTTATGTTATTTCAACAATGCATAATTTAGGGAGCATTCAGAAGTGATGATCACATATCAAAAACTGCATCAAACTTATTTTTAGAGAAAAATGGAACGAAATGTTAGAGAATTTGGTGGTTTGCCAGTAACATAAATGGGAGAATTAAGAGTATAAGGGTTGTTGCAACCTTTGGCTATACATACATCAATTTGGAGTGATATCTCCATGAACTTCATTGAAAGATTGTCTAAAGCCAATGGATATTATGTTATTTTTGTAGCGGTGGAAAAACTCTCTAAGATGGCTCATTTTGTTGGATTGAAACACTCATTTTCTGTTAGTGACATTGCTCAAGTGTTCATGAATCATATATTTCGTTTACATTGAATGTCATTAACCATTGTAAGTGACATGGACAAAATCTTTGTGAGTACCTTTTAGAAAGAACTATATAAATTGCAGGGTATTGAACAAACAATGTGGTTAGCATATCACCCACAAACCGATGGGCAGACATAAGTGTTTAATCGAAGCCTACAAACTTATTTGCGATGTATGGCAGGTCAAAAACCTAAGTCATGGGTGAAGTGACTTCTTTTAGCTGAATGGGGGTATAATACAAACTTTCATTCGATAATTTTATCCTCACCATATGAAATCGTGTATGGTCAACCTCCACCAGTTCATAATCCATACTTAGTAGGGGACTCAAAGATCGAGGTAGTTGACCACAGTTTATCGGCAAAGGAAAATGTATTGAAACTTTTGAAGTTTCATTTGCAACGTGCACAACATCGGATGAAACAACAATCAGACAAAAAAAGGTAGACTGTGTTTACCAAGTGAGGGATTGGGTGTTTGTAAAGTTACAACTGTACAGACAGTCTTCGATGAGAGGAAAGATGCATAAACTCAGCCTTAAGTTCTATGGACCCTTTCAAATAATTCAACGAGTGGGGAAGGAGGTTTACAAGATTGATATTCTGTCTACAGCAAAAATGCACAATGTCATTAATGTGTCGCAGCTCAAGAAAAAAGTGGGAAATGCAATAGCCAATCCCCATATTTCTATCATACAAGAGGACATCATTGTAGAGCCAATGACAATTCTAGATGAGAGAGTTGTTTGGAATGATGAAATTAGTATGGAACAATTTTTGATTAGGTGGTCTAACGCTTCAGATGATGATGTTAACTGGGAAGAAGAGTTGTGGTTGATGACAAAGTACCCTTAATTTGTGTTGACAGTAAGAGACACAACTTCTTTCAATTCACTTGTTCGCCCACAAACAAGTGTTGATGGGGAGACTAATGATATAAGAGCACTTTATGGTTAAATTTTCTAACCCTTAATAAATCGACGGATTGTTAACGAAGTCGACATGTCTATAATTTCATTTTTAATAAGTTATGCAACAACAAATTTTCTATTTTGAATAAGCTGTGTAACAACCGTGACAGTTCTTGGTAGCACTGCAACATTTATAACATAATGGACAAAAATATCTGATAAAAGCAGCTAGATCTCACTATATAAGAGTGAACTAATTATAGGGGAAAACAATTAAGATAGAAGTAGAAGCCCTTAAATACTAACTCCTTAAATACTAGTTGAACTATTGATCATTTGAAAATTCTCCAGGCTAATTCACATCCCCTCTCTACTCTTACTCTAATCTCTCATATCCCATTATAATTTCTTCTATCAATTGCAGGTCATGTAATCTTTATTGTTCTCTACTCATCTGAACTCAATTATTCTACCGTCACTAAGGTACTATCCTAATCTGAAACTATATATTATGAAATATGAAAGTATAATTCACATCATATCAGAACCATTCATGATGTCATTATCACGATGATGTAGAGATTAAATTCTATAAATTTGTTGATTCGTTTAGGGACCTCATCACTCTTCTTTAAGGATTTTCGAGTCAATTACTTATATTTTTATTTTGAACTCTTTTTCATGTTATTATGTTTTAGTAGATGTGTATTTTTTTCAAAAAAAAGATTAGCAAGAAGTTTGGGGGTCGAAAATGAAATATGTAAATAAGTAAGGGACTAATATATATTTTAGTAAAGAACCCAATATTGAGGCTCGGACTAATAATTCTTTGGCTCGTAATGTTATAATACCCTTCTTCTCTCTCTTCTCCGAAGCAACCTTGCTATCTAGCAGCTCAGTTTAGCATCAGATAGAAGATTCGATTGATCGTATATATATCTCCGTCCATAAGGCGATTGCATTGAAATAGAGGTAACTAAGCAGCCGCTTTCTTCTTTACTACTAGTGCTGTCGTTTACACCTGTAAAAGTAAAACTAGGGTTTTTTCATCCCGTACAGGTAGGATTTTCTTAATTTCTTATTCATGGTCTTTCTTAGTATCGTTGTAGCTCGGAAACTTAGTTTCTATATGTTTCTTCTCCAACCCAACTCGTTAATCCTTTGATACAGTAGAGAATCATTTCTAGAAGCATCGGTGTCTTTGTTATTTGTATCGGAATGGGTTGTTGATGTTTTGATTTTAAACCCTTATTTGAGTTTAAAGTTGTTAAATTTTTTGTAGGAAGAGAGAGTATCTGGCATTCGATTATGGATATATCGATAGTTGAGGATCAATCAGCTCTTCAGGTAAGAGATTGATTGCCCAATTATGAAACTCTGCTTAAAATTTACCCTTTTTTTTATTATTTGTTTCTTCAATTGGGTTATTGATGGAAATGCTGCTGTGATTAGCCAATTGTTGCTTTTTCATGGTTTTTTTTTTCTGTAGTCCATTATTGTATTTGTTCCATGCAAGGAGCAAATTCTTTTTGAATGATTGTCAAATCTTATCAACAGTGTCACTTTATCAATTTTAACAAGTTCCAGTACTTCAACTGCATAACACAGGAAATCTTGCTGGAGTTTCGTGCTGGAAAAATGACTATGAAAGGTAAACAAGTTGTTCCAGATTCACGCAAAGGACTTATTCGGATAGGACGGGTGAGCAGAATAAAGGCATAACATCTTTTTTGCTTACATGTTTTCTGAAACATACCAAGTTTTTGAGAGGCAAACTAAATGTTATCTATCTTTAACAGGGTGAAGAAGGATTGACCCACTTTCAATGGATTGATCGAACTTATAATCTTGTTGAAGATGTATCCAAAATTCTGCATGATGCTTTTTCTCATATCATTTATAACTTCTTACCATTTCCATTAATCCATTTATTGACATTTGTTATTAGGAAGTTAATTTTTGTGTGTGGTTGGCATAAAATCTACCAGGATAATCTTGCTCCCTGGGGTTATGTTCTATTCTTTCCTCTTGTAAATTCCTTTAAAGAGCAATTTTTATATCAGAGCCAGTTACTTAACTCGCCTTCTACATTGTCTTAGGAAATCATAGGAATGTAAGAAGTATAATATGGTTACTTTGTTAGGGTATTCTTGTAAATAAAGTGTATGGAAAATTGGTGAATATAACATAAGCGAGGCTTATAAATATGAAAATGCATTGTGTCACAATATGTTAATTGCATAAAATAAATGAGAAGTTATGCTTCCTGCATCTCCCTTCTCTATGAATTCTCCATTTTGGGCTTCTGCCACCCTCCTTTTCCTACCTTAATTGTACATATACCTAAAACTCATGGTATGGTTGTTTTTCACCCTAGACTCTTCCAAAACAATGCAGCTTCTAGTCTCCCAATTTTTATCAGTTCATAGTTTTAGTTTTTTTTACTTCTCATTGGTGTATGCACGTCCTTCCTTGGGTTGGTATGGTAATAATCCTGGTCTTGGTAAATCATTATTGCAACAACCATTGTGATCACATGGATTTTCCTTCACTCACAGCAACAGTATCAGATCATTTTGCCTGATGAGGCAGTCTTTGAGAAGGTATGTAAGCTTGTCAATTACTAAATTCATTCATCATCATCATGATACCAGATGCATCTAAACTATATTTTAATGTTTTCTGTATATGTACGTAGGTTTCACAAACTTCAGGAAGGGTATTCATTCTGAAGTTCAACAGTGATAATAGGAAATTTTTCTTTTGGATGCAGGTCAGTCTACTGAATGAGCTTTCAGATTTATTGTTTTAGTGTAGGTTATGAATATTTATCTTGATTTAATTTTCTGACTAGTTTCCACTCAAATTTGCAGGAGCCAAAATCTGATGGCGATCAGCAGATATGTGATTCTGTCAACTTCTATCTCAATAGGCCACTAGGTACATAACCATATACGCTTCATTATTTCTTTTGGTTCTTATACTCGTTTCCATTAAATGCCAAAATCTTGAGATTTCTTGTACAAATTTGATGGTTAAAAGGATGTTTTATTGGATTTAGCATGGATTAAATCTGTATCAACTTGTTGGGTGAGAAGTTAAAAGGATGAGAGGAAATATACTAAATGCATATTTATGAATTATCAAATTATGCAAGTATTTAAGAATAATCTTTTGCATCAGTTATGCCTTAACCTTAATGAAGTCTCCATTGTTGTTCTTCTCTGTGTTAATTACCTTAATTTCTACTGCTCTTTACTCTAATGATATATTTGGATTGGTAGAATTATTATTTAAATTCCAATTCTGTAAAAATTGGAAATTCAATTCCTATGTTCAGAGAATTCATAGAACTATATTTCTTCAAAAAAATATTTAAATCTTTCCTTTTCATTTTATTACATTTTCTTTTTTATTCTTCATTAATATTTATATATACTAATCATAAAGTATTTTAGCGAGCCGTATCGACTTTGATTGTTGGCGTATTGACCCCATTGGAATTGTAGTTTCAATTCCATGTCTTTAGTTTAAAGATAAAACAAACAACAAAATTGGAATTGGACCCTCCTTCAAACATATCCTAAAATATTTATAGGCATTGCCCCATTGGTTCCTCACGCTTTCAATACAGTAAATGACTCAATCTTGTTAGTTTTGTTACTGTTAAGCTTGTTATGCTCTAACAAAACTTCTGGTAGTCCAAATATTAAAAGTCAAAAATCAGTTCTGGTGGTAGTATTTTATTTTCATATTTTTTTTCAATGTGTCCATTACTTTCTATCCGGAAAGTGAGTTTCAAGGATATATTTTCTATGAGGTTATTGTTTTTTGATAATGGGATACGTATTATATTAATGGGTTTATAAAAGTTGCATGTATGTCGTGTAAAATGGAAAAGAGGTAGAAACATCTACATATAAATTGTTTTTCAGTAGTTGTGGCTGAGAATTGATGTTCTGCTTGTAGAAGTCCCTGGGGAAGATGAACCTGATGTTTCTGTTCCATTACAAAATTCTGAAGACATGGTTGAAGAGGATATCTCTTCAAGGTAATGTTTTTATCAAACTCCTTTGCCTATTCATAGTGCTAAACATTTCTTTTGCATTAACACACACGAACAAAGGGCCCTTGATTTATCTTGAAGAATTTTGTAACAATTCTATTGAAAGGCTACTGCTGATAAAAATGGGACAAAGAAAAAGCATGTGTCAAACAAAATTGACAGATAGAGTATGGTCATATGTTATAACATGCATCAAGTTTCTTCTCAATTTATAGTTTGCTTCCATATTGAACTGCATGTAATGTTTGATTTGATTCAGCTTATATGCTCCAGCTTGTTGCTTATTTGGTCTAGCTTATTGCTAATCGCGTGTTGTGTTTGGTACACGTAGAGCTTGCTATATCTGGGTGTGTTTCATGCGCTTAATTGCTATTGTCAGAGAGAAAAATAGTAAATGTTGGGGGCCTCCATTTATGATAGATTTTTTCGCAGGCGTGTTTGATTTGGCTTATTCGCAAATGACTTTGCCCAACTAAGACAGCGAATTCGCAGTCACTGCGTTTAAGCCAAATCACAAGGTCTATATTGAACGAAGATGGACATCTTCACAAATAACATTATTATTATTATAATTTTGAAGTTGTGGCTCTTATGCATGATTTTGCACAGTCACTTGTTCTTTGAACTACTCAATTTCTGTCAATAAGTAGCTATTTACATCAATACTTGGGTACTTTTCTGTCATTTTATTAATTGTGTTAACTTTTACACTATAAATCTGCTAATGTAAACATTATGGCTCATCTGATCTTTCCCCCTACCTTTATGTAGGGCTGGAAATTTAGTCGGTCCAAACATTGGAGGAGAAATAACTAGTGATGCAACTTCTTCAGGCCCTGTAAAACTGGCAGATTTGCAAAGAATATTAAGTAACATTGGTCCCACAGGTAAACATTTAATTCAGCATAAGGAGCTCAGTGACGTGAAATGCTTGAGCCTAACTTCATTTCCTGGTATTTAGTTGTAGGTGAAGTTGAAGATCCTGATGCAGGTATCTTTTGTTCTTTTTTGTCTATTTTCTCTTTAAGCTGGAAATTTTAGGATTTCTTGTTTGAGTTTCACATTGTGATTGTTCTTTGCATCCCTTCTCTAATCTTGGTTTGTATCACATTGCTTCAAACATAAATTATCTTAGTAATAATTGACAGGGGAAGAGAAATCATGCATGTTTACTGTGCAATGGTCTCAAAGAATCTGTTCTCTAATTTATATTAAATATTGTCCCCATTTGAAAATACTCATTGCTTATGTTTTTGTTTCTGGATCCAGATACAGAACCATAAATAATTTTTTGAATCTCTGACTAAGGCCTTGTTTGATCTAGGGTTATTTGTTATAACCAAGTGGTTATTTTCAAACAACCTTGTTTGATGTAGGTTATTGAAAATTAGGTTAGGTTATTTGGGTAAAAGTAATAGGGATATAAATATATATATTTTTAAATAGAGGGTATTTTTGTATTTTTATTAATGATGTGATTGATGTGTAGATTTTTAATCTCAAATAACCCACATCAAACAAGGCCTAAGTTTAGTTTCCAAACAAACATGCATCTGAATCCAGAACTTAGATACAAAAACATTTTTAAAAAATTGTTTCCTTAACTTTTTTTTTTTAAATGTTAAAGTTTGTTTGAATAAAGTTGTTGAAATGGCTACTTCTGATAATACAAATAGTATCCATATCAAGTCTTGAACACGAATGAATAAAGATGTTAAATGGTTATTTAAATCATTAAGAGTATATGGGCATGATGGACAATCAAAATGACAAATAAATTTGTTTCTTTGCATATCTGCGATTTTGTGTAGGCTTTGGTTTGGGTGATATTTTCAAGCCTGATCTGATCTTCCCTGTTTTGGAAACATTGCTCTTGGAAGAACAGCTGGCATCATACTTGCCGGAGGTGAGTTAATATTCTTGTTTCCCACATTAATTGAATAAATTCTAATCATTGTGATATGTAGGGCCAATGGACTCCAGAGGAACTGATGGATTTGTTGCAAAGCCCACAATTCCGCCAACAAGTTGATTCGTTCACTTACGTAAGATGAGAAAAAAACCATCTTTTAATGTCAGCCATTTTGTATGGATAACTTATTGAGTTGCAACATTTTTGTTTAGGTTCTTCGTACTGGACAGGTCGATCTTTCTCAGTTTGGAGTTGATCCCAGTAAATGTAAGTTATGTTTTACAGTTTTTCAGAAACAAAAGGAAAGAAGAGAAAAGTTTTGCTTGTTCTAAGATTTTGCTCTATGTTTTGTACATTGACAGACAAGTTCACGGTTCTTTCTTTCCTTGAGGCTCTTGAGGATTCTGTTTCACAACCGGGAGGGTCTAGTAAAATATCTGAAACATGTAGCCGCAGTGGAGATCCTATGGACGAGGGACAATAACATCATAGGATACATACTTGTCTTTTAAAAAAGAAGTTGAGGAGGTTTTAACTATTTTCTTCTACACATTTTAAATATCTTTTCTATATCCCAAATCCATGATGTTTCATTCGCAATGCCCATGACTGTTTGACCTGATTTGCTAAGATTGTTGATATTATTCAGTCGTTTCGGAGTGGATAGATTTATGCATAGATTTATGCGGCATTATTTCATCATTTCCCCCCTTTTTTCTTAGTCTTGTGCAATACTTGTGTAACTTTGATAATAGGAAAAAAACCCAAATATGTGATGATAAAATTTTAGTGATGGGTTAGTGAAATGTTTAATTTAAAATAATTTGATAAAGCTAGCTTGATATTTGAAAATGTAATAAAGAAAGTTTTAGGATTACAGAATTAATTAATATTTTAAAATAATGAATATTTGATGTTTTTAGATATGAATTTTGAATGGGAATAAGAATATCTTTTTTTTTTCTTAAAAATAAATCTTTTCAAAGAGAATTTATTTACTTTATTTATTTTTTATTTAGAAAATGACATAATGTAAAAAAAATTAATGAACCAGCGAATATGTAATACTATATTTTGACAAATCACCCAATATTTTTACAAGTAAGAATTTGAATGAGTTTTTATTAAAAATAATTTCATTTCAAACAAATATCACATCATTTCTCTTGTGTTCCTCCCCATCTAAATATGATAAAGAATAGTTGTAAATTCAATAAAATAAAAAAAATATTATTAGATGTATGACTTTTTAAATTATATATATTTATACATTTATTAATCTTTTATGTGTAATGAAAATTAATTACTTTATCAAAAAAAATTAATACTGGTGACACCAAATTAAGGAAGAAAATACTCATTATTCTTGAATTTAAAGAAAGAGAAGTTGGCTGGCTGGTGATTGAATTAAAATTGATTTAGATTACATTTATAGCAAAGTTGAAATAAATAGAATTGTCAAATAAGTGGTCCTTATTTTAATAAAAATCTAGATCACATGAATCATGAAGATACTTTTTTATTTGTTCTTATGTATGGACCTTTGCCAAAGTCATACCAATTGTACAATGTATAAATTTAATTTGCCGTGTGCAAATCGTGCTAGATAAACCTAATGAATGCATTGTACTCGATAACAAAATTTATATATTTGTCAAAAGTCATTTTTATCTGTTACCGCTTGTATATTTGGCACAAGACATCTCTTTTTACATACATCCATTATTTGTAAAATTTCTCAATAAATAACACTTCAACGAAGAGTCATTTTTCTTTTAATTTTTGAATTAAGGAGAAATAATTTGATACCCACAGTCATATATCCCGCTTTAACTTAAAACGCTTAGAAATGGAATCGAACATGACATTTTGGTTTTTTAAGCCGACTCTTACCAATAGACTACTTTGACGAGTTCTATTTAAAGGTGTCATGAACATCGATCAATTTGTCTTCTAATAATTAAATGAACTTAAACTTAAAATCTGATGATTTTTCAAATCACGATAAAATTTGTGTTGTCATATCTAGAAAGAAAAGTTCAATTGTAGGAACAAACATTTAATATTGAGAAATACATGAATATATGCCATTTTTTGTTTAGAAAGAAATTAATATTATTTAGTTACAATTATAAAAATAAAGTAAATATCAAAGTAAAAATAGTTAAAAACATTTAAAATGATGTTAGTTAAAATTAAACATAAAGTATTTGATTTATTAAATAATACTCTCTGTTTGAGACTTTGAGTTATATTAATAAATTAATCAATCATATTTTTTTTCTAAATTAAAATAAAAAAAAATATTTTGCTCATAATAAAAATAAAGAATACAAAGACTAATCCTTCCCAAACCAAGCATTAATATAAACCTCTTATAAAGAAGACTAATCCCTTCCCAAACCAAACATTAATATAAACCTCTTATAAAGTTTCGATTAATTAGATTCAAATTATACACCTTTAACTCATTAATTTTTTTTATTATTAAAAAAAATTACTCTATGAGTTAATTAATGAGTATTTATTGTTTGAAGTATTTTATTTATTTATAAAATTTTAATAATATAATTTTTAATTAAAAAGAAAACAGAAACTGTAAAGTATATCCATATTTTGATAACCCTACAAGACATGCGATATTAAATTTGTAGCTAACAGTGTATACCTAAAAATAAAGTTTATCATTCAACTTTCATTTATTACATCACATAAGGTTTTCATTTATTACACATGACATTATAGGTTAAGTTTTGGGTTTTATTCATTTTTTTAAAATAAAAAAAAAATATTATTTATCATATTAATTAATTCATTAATTAAAATAATAAAATACAATTTATTATAAATTATTTTTTATTTTATTTATATATATTAATACCCTTTAAAGTTTAAACATTTAAAAAAAAAAAACATTATCACATTCTCAAAATCATTAACAATCATCATTATCTCTCTCTAAGTTATTTAAATACCCTCTAATAGGGATGACAACGGGTAACATGTCTAATAGGGATGACAATGGGTAACTTACCTGTTCGGCAGTGAAATATATTTTCCCGTATCTGATTTTGATTTTACTACCCAATCCCGAACCCGATGAGTATCTCTATTTATTCCTCATCCCCGATTCGTTGGGTATCCGATTTCTGACATGTACCTCATTACCCGGTTAAAATATAAGTTTTATATTTTACTAAAATGAATTTACAAAAAAATATTGAAGAATAACTAAACAATAAAAAAATTGAAGTATTAATATCGAAATATAAAAAAATAGAAATATTATTTACCTATATAAAAGTATGTTATTGTAACCCCCAGAAGGAAAAATAACAGACGAAATCGCTCCCTCCGTAGCTTAGCACGTGTCGTGGACACGTGGCAATACGGAAAATATTGTGGGGTAGCTCAAAGTTCGATGCATTTCAACATTGGTTTGCGTGCCAAACTTCTTTGAAAAGAAAACATTATTTTATAAGATTTTTTAAATAACACCTGAGAGCTTTGGAATAATCATGTAAAAATAATTAATTTGGTTCAAATTTTAATAATTTGGTTAAAATCCGGTTTAAATTAATTAAACATAACTAATTTAAAAGACTATTTATTTGAAATCAGTTCGCTAAATAATTTTAGGAAAATCAATAAAATGATACGTGTATAAACGTATTTTTGCTTACACTAAGAAAAAGGTATTCACGTTATGTCATCCGCGCCCGCCAATGTATGATTTATTTTTTTTAAAATAAACAAAGTCTGACTATTTAAGATTTATTTATAATATTTGTTTACTTTAATTAGTAGTATGAGGGTCCTAAACAAGGATATGTTTAGATTACGTAAATAATTATACAAAACTATTTAGAAGGGCGTACTTACGATTGCGTTGATATAATACTAAGTAAAAACCCTAGAAATATCAAACGTGTTAGAATTTAAAAATAAATTTCAAACAGGACCTTAACCAAAATATTGGTTTAGGAAATATCTCGAAAATATTTAAATATCATTTTATAAACTTTCAGGATTATTTGAAAATGGATATAGGTTCTAAAATTACATAAATAATTTTGGATTTTGAAAAGTAGAACCAAACAGGCCTTGACCGGAGTCTTAGGGTCTGGGTTTAGTTTTAGTGATCTGGGCTTGGACGGGCTCGGTCTCTGTCCAGGGCTCAAGAGCATGGGTCAAGGGACCGAAAGGCTCGATCTTGGATTCGAGAGGCTTAGTCGCAAACTAGGACTGCTCGGTCGAAGGACCGGAGGGCTTGGTCCTAGGGTTCAGGAGGCTCGGTCTTAAACTCAAGTGGTTCGGTCCTAGGTCTGGGAGGCTCGGTCCTAGGTCTAGGTTTCTTCGGTCGTGGACCTGGGAGGCTCAGTCCCAGATCAGACTTCTCGGTCCGAGGTTAGAAACCTCGATCGGGTTGCTCGGTCCTTGCTCAAAAACACCGGTCTTGAGTCTCGGTCCTAACTCAAGAACGTCGGTCCTCGCTCTCGGTCCTGACAAAAGAACATTGGTCATTGGTCTCGGTCCGAACCGAAGATTCTCGATCCTGTTTCTCGGTTCTAGTCCTACAAGACTCGATCGTTGGGGACCGAGTGTTCTTGATTTGTTCATAAATTATAGAGGCTATAAATTTTGATACAGATCATGAAATCATGATCTGTATGATGCAAATGAGTCATATGATTATTAAGAACAAAAGTCATAACCTTAATCATGATTATTCGATCTTTATAAAGATCAATTTTTAAAAACTTTTTTTAGGTCAAAATTTGGGATCTTTCAAATTATACGATTTCAATGTCTGATTTTTGTTCCATTAGCTTTGAAATGATGAATATAGTTGAACACAACCAAAACAAGAACATCATAACATCACTGTAACAATTTTTGAAGATAAAATTATAATCCATTTTTTCCAAAAACACAGTTTGTTGAAAGATGATCGGGATGATGTTACAATCATCTTAAAATCATCCTAACATGTTTATAAACATGTTTAACAACTATTTGAATAAAAAAATATGATTAAAACTAAAGAACGTGAATTTTTAAAATTCCAGATTTTCAATTCAATTTTCGTTTTTTTAGTTTAAGGTTGATTTGATCGAATCTCTTTCAACATAAAGTTCATATAACATCTAGGAATTGATTCTAAACAAAGAAATCATATAATTAAACCCTAGAACAATTCAAATTGACCAAACTTGGAAAAATCCAATTTTCAATCACAAATCGAATTTCAAAGATTCTAGATGCACACCAACGATTGGAGAACACTTCAAGGAGTCATTGGAAGCTTTCCAGAAGCCTGAATCAAAACTTTGATAGCCGGAGATCGTTTTCACAAAAACCAACTTTTGGCAAAAATCTGAATCCATGGCCTGCAGGAGCTCGCGAAGACGACGCGATCAAAACGACACCGTTTTGATTAGTCCAAAACGCACCGTCAGGCGTTTCTTGGAGTTCCGTCTGCGTTTGAGCGGTTGGACTAACGGGTCTGACGTCCCATTAGTTGTTTCCGTGTGAACCAGGTGCGCGCGTGCTCCGTTACAGTAGCCATGCATGGTTGATTCCTGGGCGCTGGATGAAATTCAGCGTTGATCCGGTGGTTTGTGTTCATGCTACAACCAACTTTCTTAGTTTTGTCTACACCAGATCATCAGTTTATTCTTTTTATAAAAGGGTTATTTGGAATCGAATTTTAACCCTTTCTTGCGTTCTTCTTCACCAAAAATTCCACAAAATATATTTGGAAACATAATAAAAATTATGTCCATTATTTTAAATTTTTGATATTTTTGGGTATTTAATTGTTTAAAGCCACAATTTAAAAATAATTTTTGTTTAAAATCATAATTACATAATTTCAACCCCTTCTTAGGTTTAATTTGGGTAAAACAAATACAATATTCTAACCTCAAATTATTTTTGGATTTTTATTTAATTTTCCTAATTAGAGTTTATTTATCACAATAATTAACCCTAATTCGATATTTAATCTCTTTGGGGTTCATTTTGAATTTAAAAATTCAAAATATTATTTTAATATTATTAAAAATAATAATATTATTTATAAAATAGGGTATGTCAAATTTTCATGCTTACAGAATGCTCCTCTCAAATCGAGTTTGAGTAAAACAATCTTCGTTTTTGAAAACGTGAGTTCGAAGGATGAACATCTGGAAATTTGTACCCTAACTTATAATAAGGCAAAAGGATAGAACCTGAATGACAACAAATACTAAGATGAATCATAATAATGACTCACAGGTGGGGACAACCATACAAGATTCGTTGATTGAATCTTTTTTGGGATAGACTAATCAAAATAGTCTTATGCTTGCTTGGGAGTATGTAGGACTCCGATTGGGAATAGGTTATTATAATAATACTATCATAACAATGATTGATAATGCCTATCAACATATAAGGCTTGACTGGTATGTTAACATAACTCTATGTGGGGAAGGGTCTTATGTTAAAGACTTTTCATTAAAAGGTTTAACTCTCCTGAGGAATACTCTTATAGGGAATGATGATAGAATTCTACGGGAATAGAGATAAAACTCTCCGAAGATAATGATAATAATCACATCATGTCCATCAAAAGATGGAATTCGCCGTTGAAGATTGGTCATAATAATGACTCTCATGGATGCCTATAATGAGATATGACTTACTGTGGAGGAGGAAGAGTATTCTCTACTGAGGATGAAAGAAGATCCTCTAGATGATGTGATAATAATAACGATGTGGTGGTGATAACAATCACGCTGTGTTCATCTAAAGATGAGATTTACTGCTGAAGGTTAGTCATAATAATGACTTTCATGAATGTTTATCATGGAATAAAACATGCTTGGGGAAGGTGATAATAATCAATCTGAAGGAATGATAACAATCATTTTGAGGGTATAGGTTATAATAATGATCAAGATGAATACCTATAAAAAAAGATAGGGCTCACTCTTTAGGGAATATTGAAAACAATCACTTTGATGGGATATGTTATATTAATAACCTATATTGACGCCTATCAGAATAGGCTTTAAGAATCATAACAATGATCTACTATACCTTTAAACATATAAGACTTGAGAGATGTCTTGTATAAAATGACCTTCATAGCTGATTGAAACATCATAGTTCAGCTGGAGAGGGTTTACGAGATGAGTTGTTCTAATTAGAAGCTTATTTCTTCTGGACATGACAAAGTGTCCTTCACAGATAGGTGAAATATCAACCGTATTATTTTGAAGGGAACTTTGGCTTTAATGTAACGAAATATCCTTCGCGACTGGAATAAAATTGTTGGCTCTTAGGAGATTTTATCACTTTAAGGAGGATTTCATCATAATCTGTTTTCTTTTGGTCTTACGAAGTGACCTTCATAATTGGGTGAAACATCGACCAGTCTTGTCATTTATGGGGAATGAACTGTTCTCAATTCTGTTTTAAATAAAGTTTGAAAATAGAAGAAACCTTGATCCTTTCCACGAATCATAGAAATTTGGATTCGAAATGTGTTTGGGGGCTAAGATACGAGCATTTCTAAGATTATCTCGCTTGAAGAGCCCGGGTTCATTTTTCTCTTATGTTAAGATATAGATGATAAATTCAGTCTCGTGCAGACGATTATCCAAACTTTTAACTCGCAAGGAAGGTGACCGAGATATGGGGCTCTCGTTCAATTATATTTTTGGTTGCTTTTGCCATGTGTCGCAATCCTTCGAAAGTTCGATTATTCCTGGTATAATCACATAGAGAGCTTCAACTTTCTGGCTTCGGGAATTTTCTCTTCTTTTTTTCCTGGGTATATCTAGAGGAATCAATACATTTTTCTCTTGCGATAGTCATCGGGACAGTCGCCCGAGTGAGCATAAACGGTGATTTTAACACCTCAACCTACACGAGAGTGTTATATATTTTTTGGTTTCCTGGGGTGTATCTGGGAGAATCTATACGTTTTTCTCTTGCGATAGTCATTGAGACAACCGTCCGAGTGAACATATATGGAGATTTTAACACCAACCTACACAGGAATGTTATCATTATTATTTTCTTTAAACCATGAGTCTAAATCTCTCTATTCTCTTGTACAAAGGATAATGAGACGTCTTTTCTCAAATTGCGGCTTTGGATTGGCTTTTGGGGGTTTTCAAAAGCCTTCCATAGAGGTTTAATTTATGGATAATCACGTAGTACAAAACGAGCTTATTAAAGATATTCGTCGATTAAAGTTTTCTAGAAACTCAGGGTTATATTCGAGAGATTAATCACTATTAGATTAATAAAGCTTCTCTAAGCTTTTTCCATTATTTATTTGCTAAAATCCTTGTCACTAGTCGGTGGAAAGAACCAAGGTTCCTACTGTCTTTAGACTTTATTTTAGACAAAATTAGGAAAGTTATTTCTTTATTATTTATTTTTTAATGAGACCGAACCTACATATAGACTACCTACGTATCTTCCTTTTGTCCTTGAAATATTCCTTTTATTCATTGGAAGAATCAGATCTCACATAGTTCTCCCTTTAATATGACATAGTTATACAAAACTAGAGGTCAATTAGTCCTAATAAGGCTGAATTGTGAACTGTTGTAATCTTGGTAAGGCTAGATTGTGAGTCGTCGTAATCCTAGTAATGATAGATTGTCATCCGTCATAATCCTAGTAAGGCGGGATTGTGAGTCGTCATAATCCTAGTAAGGCTGAATTGTGAGCCGTCGTTTGTACAAGATGATATTACACATAATATCGTTTTAGTGCATCTAGATTTCTTGGAGCAATAAATTATTCGCCTTTAACTATAGATAGGTGAATTGCACCTTTAAAGAGGATTTTCTTAATTAGGAAGGGTCCTTTCCATCGTGGTCGGA